>NW_019385535.1:141978-173432 GCF_000671375.1 Centruroides sculpturatus | reverse complement strand
TAGCCAATAATCGTGGTTGTGTGGAAACCTAGCTGGAAATCGGTTCGTTATTATTTGATCGGTACGTGTTCGTCCGAATACCGGTAAGATATTTTTATTATCGTATGCATTCGACTTAAAAAGAATTACTGTATCGTCGCACGCTTTGTTTAAGATTTACGTGCCCATTTAGTGTCGGGATGTAGCTTTTCACACAATATACAATACAAATGAATAAAAATTCTTAATAAATTACAGAATTGGAAAGTTGATTTCAATTTTTATTAGAATTATCTAACAATAACTCAATTTAAGGACTATTCGTTACATAATAATATAAATGATACTAAAACGCCAACAATGAATGCGTAATAATACGATTACACCCAGTGCCATCTGTCGATACCCAGAGGCACTGTTAAGCTTCTCCCGCAGAGAAGCGAGCCAGTGGATTTTAGAATTACGCGCGGTTTACGGCAGGGGTGGAAAACGCGCCGTCCTCTACGATTATAGTCAGGCACGAGCAATTATACATAGTTGTAATTTTATTTAATTTTATTTTGTGTTAATTTATATACGCACTTTTAATTTTCATTTTTCAGTTATTACGCGCGTGCATAATCTTTATTTTGTATTAATATACATATTTCAAAACATAATTATTTTCTGTATGTATTAAAACATTGTCATCTTTTTTTACAAAGATTGCGCAATTCGCCCTCCGTGTTTTTTAAAATTTTTATTGTTGCCGACCTCCGCTTTAAAGTATTGTGTGTGGTGCCATCTGTTAAGCGATTATAATTTAAAATACTTTTAATATTTTTAATTATTATAAAATGGCAAAAAGCTTAATTTTGGTGAGTTTTATAAAAAACAATAAATAAATAAATAAATAAAATTTGTAAATGCTAATACTGTAACTATTAAAGTCGACTCTAAGTCCGACCCTATTCCAGATACGACGCGCGATCACTTTTATCTCCATTCTGTCGACCTTTAACCACAAAAATTTAACAGCATCGATACCCCTGATACAGAAACATGCCCGCAAAATTTCAGAAAATTTTCATTATAAGCGCAGTTTTTAAGCTTAAGCTGGTGAACAAAGTCGTGCCCTTACAAAAAATGCTTTTCAAAATGCTACTGGTTTACTGATAACTTACTGGTCATTTTTACATCTAAACTCTAATTGTGAAAATTAAGCACACTAGTGATTGTTTAGTTCTGATTTTTCTATGAGTCAGCAACTGAACAATCACTACTGCACTCTGAATTCCCTTTCTTCTATTTTGAAAAGCAATAATTCATTGCCTGAAAGATAGAGCATGTTGTAACTTTTCAGCTGCTATTATTTAAAAATGATCATTGCAAGTGCCTCACATTTAAATGAATGTTTCAGTTTGTCAAATGAAAAGTTGTTTAACTAAAATTGCTATTGTGTTCTAGGTAAAGAAACAAATTGCCAAACTGTTCAGCAATTTTTAAGTACCATATTACAACATTTTTCAGTGCTGTATGTATTATGTTACTTTAAAAATTGTAAAGAACCAAAATCTATATAAAGCTGAAAAACTGGGTTCTGTCACGGTATGCCAAAAATGGCCACTAGGGACGCCCCTAGCTCTTATTTAAATTAAAAATAAATTCAGTATATTATTATTTTTATTTGTAATAGGAATTTATTATTTATACCACAAAACGACACCGCTGCTGCTAGAATGCCCACTAAGGGGCATCCTGGGCTACTTGAATAGAAAGTAATCTTTCTATTCCAGTAGCCCAGGATGCAGGAAGTATGAAATAATCTAATAATCTTAATCTTTGTTGTTGTTTTTTTCCCAGGCAATGCTGGGCTCATCTGCTGATAATAATATAGAAGACAAATGATGCAAACTGCAAATGATGCAAACTGCTGATAATAATATAGAAGATAAATGATGCAAACGTGCCCTAACGTCCATGCATACAGAGAAAAAATCCCGAGTTTTTTTTTTAATTTCTCGTATTTAAAAATGTAAAATTCTTAAAAGTCATTATATAACCATTGGCCACACTTTTCCTCTGCTATGCAGACTATAACAGCCATTATACTTATATTAAAGTAAATTAAAATTCTGACACGGCTGGAAGCGTTAAGCTTTTTAAAATTTTTTAATAATTAAAAACATAAAAAAATTTTTAGTTAAAAAACAAGTAAAAATATGCTCTTTCTATTTTCGACTTTGAGGTTCTATAAGCGAAAAAACGACAAACAAGTGGCAAGGAACAATCATAATTTTATTAATACGATCCAAATGCATTTCGCCATCAGGCCTCCTCAGTGGATACATCAAGATATCAATCGCTGGTTACGCTTTATATCCAGCAGTCGTTCCCAGCAGTATTCAAATTAAGTACATTTGCATGTTCCGCGATACAAAAGTGTTCTACAATTTTTCCTTCTAAATAATTTTCTATTTTATACAATAAAACTATTTTATACTGGTTACGCTCAAATAAATGAGGTCGATTTATTTGAGTTTTTTATTTTCCCCCATCTTTTCTTCATTATCGCAAAATCTTAAACGTTTAACATAATATACATTTAGCAGTATTATATGAAACACGAAATTTTAATCTCTGAGGAAGTGAGAATACAGTAATCATTGATACATAACGCTCGTGTTCTAAGATGAAAGATGAGTTAAACCTTACGACACACATGTAGATAACTCTAGTAGTTATTTTAGCTTCTCATTCAACATCGTTACCGCCATCGTCGATGTTATTTATTCGTAAATATAACTTAATCCTAATAATTTCAGATTAAAAGTATTACGCTCGATCCTTCGCGTGTTTTTCGTCATCAAGTTACTACGAGTTTCGAAACTCCGATCTATCTAATTTATTATATTATAATCGCGTAATACTTGAATACTATATAATTTTAACAGAAGTATTTAAATCAAAGGAAAATTAAAGCTAAAATATAAAGCTTTCTGTTTCTCTAAAGATTCAACAATCTTTTATGTTCAAAAAACTGGCGCTCGTAGATGACGTTGTTGGCGAATATTTTCAATAATTTGGACATTTTATTGGTCGACATTATTGTGTGACGTAAGAGAATTGTTCTGTGCCATTTCTGTAAATTTAAAGAACGACAAACAGACCCTCTATTAATGGATTTCGGTAATCGGGTGTACGTTACTCCAAGCAACTTACATTTAAGTCACGGCTTTCACTCTAGAATCTGCACTAACGAAGTCAATCGGATCACGATTCTTACGCATATCATAATCATGTTAATTAAAGACCAGAATTACCTGTAATAATTTTCTCACAAAAATTATGTATTGTCGCATCGTCATAATGCCCGACTGCAATTTTTAATCATATTTTTAATTTATTTAATTTAAAATATATCCTCTCCTCAAATTAGTAGAGGTTTGCCTCTGTACATCATACTTTTCCTGCTAGCAACATAGTAGTGCCGGTCATCTGTGTTTAAGGGCAAATTTTGAATTTAGATAACGCGACTTTCCTCGCAAACCTAAAATTCTCTTAGAGATATCCGATCGGCGAAACGAGCAGAAATTACGACGTTTTAACTTTGGGCGGCGTGGAACTGAACGAAGAGGGATGTTTAATATCTGCCAAGGCTGTTAAATTGTTCTATTTTCTAGACGATTCGAATAAATGGGCGGAAGAAAGAGCAGTAACGTGGGAAAATCGATTGGTAGACATCTTGAATAGACTGAACTTTTCTTATATTAAAACGAGTAAAGATGTGTTTTTTTCTAGGGATGAATCGAAAGCGCAAGTTTTTCTCGCTACTCTAAAATATGTTCCGAGTTCTGCATTCTTGATGGTTACGTTTACCGTTTTTAGTTGTTTATGGCCAGACTTTCTCCGAAGTAAACCTTGGACGGGGATCATGTCGTCGATAGCCACGGGAATGAGTGTGATTTCTGGATACGGCCTTCTGCTTTATGTGGGTCATAGAATGTCTCCTGTAATATTCCGTTTCTAATTTTAGGTAAGTCATTTTGAATGTAAGAAAAATAGACATTAGTTTGTCGCGCACACCTTGGCCGAGTGGATAAAACTACTGAACAGTAGTAATTAGCGAGTTTCCGACTATCTAACACAGAGGTGGCCAACCTTTTGCATACCATGGGCCAATTTTTTGACAGACGAGTTCAGATGCGCCATATAACTCGAACACTTTTTGTACAATCTTACGTTCAATGTTAGGGGTTGATAAATAGGGATAAGAATAAATCTGCTTCGCTTAGGAGAGAAAAGGGAATAACTTTATCACGCAGTTGAATCAATTAATTTATGACAGTTTATTGAAGCACCAATTTACAATAACCAATAATAATCTCTTGTACGAGAGGACTATTACTTCATGATGGTGCTATTGCTGCCAGAGTCTCGTTTGGTGAAGATTATTCTGCACCACAATTATTGGCACTGAGAACGAGATCAGCATGAAATAACTTTAATCACAATAAATGTTTTCGACCATTTACAGGCCTGTAAACTGAACGGAATTAATGATCGAAAGACTCAAAATGCATTCACTGTAATTTACTATGTGGAGAACACTCATTTTATCTGCAAAATAGACTAACGATTTGTGCAAGAAATGAACTTGCCATGACAGACTAAAAAATTTATTTTTTTATATAATATTCTTAATCGCAAAAAGCCAAATCTGGCAATTTCGCTCAGAACTAACTGAAGCGCCACTTGTAATCGTCCAATGCGCCACGTTTTGCCCACCCCTGGTCTAACAGCTTGACCACGTGGAGTTTTACGAGTTGTTTTTTCTCGCCTTACACCTATACAAAAGCCAATTTTTCAGAGAACGTATACGCGGGAAGCTCGATCTTACAATTATTGCCAATTCTAATTTAATGAATTCAATCCGATGCGATAGTTCATCAGTCAGAACCACTATCTGATAATTTAAGACACCAGTGATATTACGTGTTATGTTACGATCATTCAGAATCCAATTGTTCTACATTGGTATTATAATTGCAATTGTTATGACGTTTCTGAAAGTTGATAAATTTTCTATGTAAATTATTATTTTCGAGGCATTTTAATTTGAATACTTCAGCATTTCCATTGTTTCAAAATGGTTTATGACAGATTTTGTGCAATGTAAATTTGAAGCCTTATACTTGGTCTCACATTAGTCCAAGTGTGAATTACGCTTAAATCAATGAATTGTAGCTTCAGGAGCAAAGTTGCTGCGTGTCTCGATTACTTTTTCCTTTACTTTCAGAAATTTTCGAGGGCGTTTAAAAAGTCAGAAAACTTGGGGTGCTTTTCCGTAAGTCGGCACGAATACGAAAATATATTGCCGTAATACTTATGGATCAAACAGTTTTACAAAATATACTCCGAGTATATAAAAATGACCACCTATGGACCAAATTTGCCCAAAGGTATGGTGTGTCTCAAAGAATCGCTACGAAGTAAAAATGACAACAAGAATATCTAGCAAATATTACAACAGACGCTCGGATATTCGGCTCCGTATAACCCAGGCAAATTTTATAAAATGTTTTGAAAATCGCCGATAATGCGGTATGCAAGTATTTCGCGGAACTGTTACATTTCTGAATCGTACTGTACGTGTACACTAGTGATTGCCAATGGTAATTAAGTTTTTACCGGTATCTCTGTTTAAAAAACCTCTTAATTAACACGATATTTATTTTTCTAAAATTCTTACGGGAAATACCAGTGAAAAGCATATTTTTTTTTGTCTCACTTTTGTATCACAGCGAAAAACAGTGCAGGTTGTGATTTTTTTATAACTTGATCCCCTGTATTAAACTCCAAATATACTGGTTTTAGAGTATAATACTGTACAGTAATACTCCGAACTTACGCGATAGGTGGGACCGAGCGATAACCGCGTAAGTCGAATTCGCGTAAGTCGGGATTTCGCGTAAGTCGTAATTTCGCGATTTGTGTAAAATCCGAGTCGGATGTGTGTAAGCTAATACAGTGTAAATGTTTTCGTTAATCTTATCTCGTCTTTTGATTCGTTCACGGTTAGAAGAAATCACTACATAGAGTCTCTCGAGTCTCCGTAGATATAACAAACACAGAAATAAATTACACAAAATAAATTGTAGCTATGTGTCGATTCCGCGCGACACGTTCGAACATGTTAGCCGAACAATAGTGTGGGGGGAGTAAGTAATCGAGAGTGGTGACGCTCAAACAAAAGACGAATCGACGAGATTTGAAAATCGCGTAACTCGGGTTCGCGTAAGTCGGGGTAGCGTAAGTCGAGTTATTACTGTACTCGTGTAGGAAGGTAAATCTATTAATTGTTAATTCTGGCTACAGTCTAGCTTTTTTATTTGTTTCATTTTAAACAACTTACTTTTTTAAAAAAGTTGGTGAAAATACATGAGTGTCATAATCCGGTTCAAGTGGTGCCGGATTATAATATGATAATTGGCAACATATATTTAGCGAACTGTCATTTCGGCCTTTTTTGTCCTTATGAACCGTTTTTTTTTCAAATATATTTTACAGTTTATACACCACGCATCAATTCCATTTAGTTCTCAAACACTATATGAAATTTAAGATACATACATTAAGAATAATAATTTCCTTATATAAAAGTATAAGTAAAACATACAATTGGTAAAACATCAGTATGTTTTACCAATTGTATGTGCTACTTAGTTACACTCATTGCCTTAAAAATTTATGCACCAAGAAAAAGCTGTAAGAATTGTACGAAATTTTATACGTGCGAGTGTAACGGTGATATAAGTAAGAGATTACAAAATGAAAGCAAAAGCATCATTTATTGTAGGAAAAACTAAAAATAAAAGGAGGTTCTATTACCCTGTTAGGCAACTTCTAGCGCTAACACACCATGCGATACGGCGGGCATGGAGAAATACGGATGCAGTACAGTGTCCTAAGGCATGTTGGTTACTATAAATGGTCCTGTAGGTTCGACCAAACGCCCAGTCTGTTTAACTTGGCATCCCGGATGATTCCAGACATGGTCGATGGGTGGCAAATAGTCCTGTAATACATTATTTTTGTATTTATTTAAAAAAAAAACACTTTTTTGTAGTCTTGATGTTATTGATAAATCGTCAGCATTTTTAACTGTATATTCCGAGTTTTGTACTGTATATCCTGTAATAACTTTTTAATAAACATTTCCAGGTTATATAACAATGTAAATGTAAAGTCTATGATTGAACACGTTTTTGTTTAAATTTTAATTCTGACAGTTAATTTAGGAACTGTTACGTTTTCCTTTGGAAGTATTTCTTTACTTTGATGCGCCCGGATATAACCCTCTTTCACTAGTTTCTTCAATTTTTTGGTTAATGTTCGTTGTATTTCGATAAACGGGTCTTTTTCAAGTTTTTCGAAGTTTCCTTCAGATATAATTTCTCGTTTCTTATTTTCTAATTCACGTAAATCCATAATAACTTTTTGATTTGACTTATTCGCTTTTAATAGACATAAATTATATTTTTTAATAAATTTATTAATTCTAGTATATTTACATATATAATATCTTGCTTTATGATTCCGAATGAACCCTTTCTTGATATTAAACTTTTTAAAGTCTCCACATATTTTAATTCCAAGTTCTTCCTTTTCTTTTTTTTAAGGTTACAGTGAAAAATTACACCTTCAATATTTGCGATAGTATTTATTATTTTACTGGAAAAAGGAAAATTCATACCAGCTCCGTATGATAAGAACCGCGTGTAATCTTCTGGTGTTTCTTTTGATGATAAGTTCGGAACCAAATTTCTCTGCCATTCCACTCTTTCTTCTTGTAATGGATAATCAAATAATTTAAACATTTTAATATTTTTTTTTTTTATTAGAATCTAAAATTAAATTTCGGTTTAAATCTTTTTTAAGAGACTTAATTTGCTTAGATACAAATCCAATAGATTTATCTTTCTTTCTAATGATTGATTTCAAAATTAATCTCTCCATCTTCCACACGTCATCTCTACATATATCTTTTCTGACGGATTTCCTTAACCGAAGTGTCTTTAAAGTAGTTTCTTCTCGGAGATGACATCTGAAGAACTGCATATCTTTAATGAATCTTTCTCTCTATTCATATAATCTCTCCAACCTTCAAAGAATAATTAACTTATTCCTTTTAGCCTTTCTTGATAGAAAAGTTTTTATTGAATAAGATATACACGAAAAATGTAAAAGTCTGTTTTTCCTGTAAATTTATTCGAGTTTTCGATAAAATTACTATTATACGTTTGGAAAGAAATGCTAAAAAATAACATTTAGATATTTATTGAATAATATCTAAATTTGTCAGCTGAGCTTTACATAAAACATAAACTATATCGAGTGAATTCTCTCCCTATTATAATTTCGCGGCGTTAATTAATTTAATTAATTGGCGTTAATTAAACCGCCAATAAGTGTCTTTCTGCCAAGAATGGCATTAAGATTAGGTCACGTCGAGCGCGATTCGCTAACAAAAGGCGAAAAGCCGAGCGAATTTCACGTCATTAGTGACGTAGTTTCCGGCAAATGTCCTTTTAATAAAGTGGTGAAACCTCCCTCTCGACACTACTTTGTTAACCTGGTCTGTAATAAAATACAAATTACATTTTTTTGCATTCTGATGAAATATTTGTATTTAATTTCCAGGCTGTTATACTTAAGTTTTATAAAGTACTAGATTCGTTCAATTCATCAGTTTTTTCCTAAACGACGTTACATCAGCTCTTTGCAACCTTACTATTTTTTATATAATTAGTTAGGAGTACATCTAGCCTCGTGGTCGGCAGACCGCGGCTCAAGGGGCCCCTTGAGTGCGGCTTTGCCAGATATGACCGCGGATTCGTCTATTTGACATGGCTACAAATAAAAGACAAAATCCGTGAATTTAAATTTGAATAGACCTAGACTTTCGGGTTTATTCAAACTTAAACGGTCTTCCGACATGTCTTATTTGTCAGGAAAAATTGGCGCCTAACAAGAAGTCAAATTTGTAGAGACACTTTACAACACGCGTGAAGTTTTTTGTCTTTACTAAGGGGGCTTGTATTTCGGGGTTTGTGGCGTAGGTGGATAAGACGGTTGTTGATGATCGAGGATTGGTGATGTACAGTACAAGGACCCGACGGACCCGGAAATACAAGCCCACATCAACAAATTAGTAAAATTGTCACGTAGGAATGAGCACCTTCGCAACCTAGAAGATTTAGAAATTCAATAAAATAGTAATTTTTCTCGTCGTCGCCGATCCGAATTCAGTCTTTTCTTGTCTGATAGTGTGGATCAACCTTTACGCAGAAACGTTAGAAAGAAATTAACCGGCAAGTCAAAAACGTAATGTTTATCACTTTAGTTTATTTACAAATTTCTACATGTTGATATATCATCTAGAGACTGATATTAATTAATTGATGACGTTTGGAAATCTGAAATGAATCCCATCGATTCTGCTATTCGAAATCGAAAAAATTTGGATTCTGTAACCTGGCATATCTTTATAGTTATAAGCCTCGTGAAATGTATAAAAACGTTTTGTACATTTTAAATATATTTCGTACAAAATATGTTTCGAAAGCTGTCGATTTTCTAACGGCTGTTGTAGTAAAGTCAAATTAAATACGGTCGACCCCCTATAACACTGTTGATAATACCGTTTTATATAAATTTCACGTTGTACGAGTCACTTAGATTTTACAAATACGTGAGTCGTTCACAGTCCGGCACATATAGCTATTTGTAAAATCTAAGTGACTCGTACAACATGAAATTAATATAAAACGAAATTATGAACAGTGTTATAGAAGGTCGACTGTATATGAAGTGTTCAGTATTTTATTTTATTTTTTATCAGCTTTTACAATATCATTCTGTGTAAAGAGATGTTACTTTAAACATATTTTACATTACATCCATAAATATCTATTGAAATAAAAATCGTGTAAAAATTTGATTTAACTATTAAACATAAACATATTACAAATATCATAAAGTATTGTCTCTAATATAATTGTTATTAATTCTTCTATTTGTTTCTGTCGGTCAACTTTACACTTTTATTAACGATTAGGGCTGAATGAGTTCGATCTTTTACACCTGGATTTAAAATAAACACATTTCTGAAAAATTCTGTCGATCATCGAAATAATTATTGGAACAAATGTAAGTCCGTGAATTCCAGCGATTACGCAGGCTAAGACAATCACTTTTATCGCTAACAATGTTTCTTTTTCCGAAACGTTCAACACCGTTACAATGGCAAGAATGGTAGTGACGCTTCCTTGTATAATGGGAATCGCCGTCAAGCTTATTGCATTCTCCAAACGTTTGTCGGGACTACTTTCTTTCGGGAATATGTACGCGCAGGAAACGTGAGCCGCATAATCGACAGAATATCCAATAACGATAATGAGAACAGACAAGGACATCAGATTAAGTGTGAGATTAAAAATAAACATGAAACCCATTACCCCCGCTCCTACAGATATTATGTTGAATAATACACAAACGATGCAAATGACATTTGGTAACAACGCGGCAGATATAATAGAAACGGTGATCGACACAATGCTTAAAGTCTGAATTACTGTCGTAGGTATGGCGTCGATAGCGTCGAAATAGTAAAACAACGGATGATACACAACAGTAGTGAATGGGAAAGAATTCAACTTTTCTTGAAAGTCTTTAAACTGATTGTAGAAATAACTTCCGTTGCTTGTAACGTTCGTTTGAAGAAAGAAACGAGTGGAAATAATTCTGGTGGAGGAAGAATCGAAAACGATGTCTTGTCTGAATCTTTTCGCTTCTGGAATTCGAAAAAATAATTTATGCAGAACGAAAAGAAAATCTTCCGAATTTGTAATGTTATATCCGGTTAGGAACAAGTTAATTCTGTTGTCGTCAAAAAATTTTAAATAACTTCTTAGCCAGGATTCGGTCAATGATCCAGCGATCAGAGGATCCGATTCGAGAGTGTGTAGCATATTTTCAATATTTTGTTGTATTGTGCGATTTGAATAATCGAGTTCCTGCGTGATGAACAGCTGTAACCTGTACTTGTATTGATTGTAATACTTTTCATTTGTTTTGTAATAATTATATCGATAAGTACCTCGAATTAAATTATCTTCTAATTCTCGTCCGTAAGTAAATTTTCTTAACCCCCAAATTGAAATTCCCAAGTAAGTAAAATATGCAAATAAGATGATGATCGCTGAGATCTTGTTTCGCATCAGCTGGTTTAAACTCTTCAAAAGTTTAGTAAATCCAAAAGTTTCATTTTGTTTCTTTGTCATCGGATCTTCTGAACGCACAAAACAGAATATACGTTGAAAAAAGTTTTTATTTTCTGGAATTAAATAAAAAATTAAACGTTTAATTATACAATAGTCACAAGTTTAAGTTACCAAACATAGAAAGCTTACAACTCAAAGTCAACAACATCAAAGCTCTTCTTGACACAAATAAATATGTTTCGGGACTTAGTATAGACATTCAGAATGCATTCGACAGTGCCTGGTGTTATGGCCTTTTCGTGCTCTCTGAGCTGTAAAGGCCTAAAACCACAAATAAAAAAAAGTGCGTAGTGGCCACTAATTCTTCATTTTGAGAATGAGTATAATAAGGGCTGTATACAGGGCTCGGCCTTTGGCCGCTTCTGTGCTGCACCCTTTTCGATGATTTGTTGACCTAGGATATCGAACAAGACAAAATAATCGCGTATCGGATGATGACTCGTGCTGTTGACAGGTAACTCTAGAGCAGAACTCGAAAGGAAAGGAAAGCAGGATATGTCAAAGATAAGCGAATTAAGAGGGAAAAACAAGCTGATCTTCAATCCAGGAAAATGACAGGAATCGTCTGGAACAAGCTAGGCGCTGAAAACTTCTACAAGAGAGTACCGACAATTCGGACGGGGTCAGAAAGTATAAAAATAGAGAAACATTAAATATTTAGGAATTACACTTGAATTTAATCTTCTTTGAACCACACATATTGAGAACATTTGTAAGAAAACAGGGTAATCTTTCAGTCTTTCTCTAAGGTTTCTAAAAGCAACTGGGGCTTGACTCTCATGCTATGGACTCAATTTATAACATGATATTTTTCAAATAATTACCTTCGCCTGCCCAGTTTGGGAAGACGCCACTCACAAAATACATAATAAAAGAAAACTAATATCAGTACAAAGGAAAGCACTACTGATTTAACCAAAAATTACAGAACAACTCCTACTAACAGTCTCCAGATAATTGCTAGAAAAGCCCCCATGGATCTCGAAATCAAATGCCACGCATTAAAATGGAAACTGAAACACGATAACAATACCATCGGGGATGAAAGACTTAATAAAGACGATTTCGAATGGAAGATCTTTTACTCACTTATCCGGAACTTAAGTAAAAAACTATTTTTACTCTGAACCATTGACAGATAATCATATAGACGTATACACAGATGGGTCTAAAATTGACAATAACGTTGACGGCAGTTATGTAATATATCATAAATATACGGAAATTGAGAGTAAACTTCTCAAATCAGACGATACATACAGTGTTACACAAGCAGAACTTCTGGCAATTGCCACTGCAATGGAAGACTGTATTGCTAAATACCCGCATCATAACATTAACATCTATTCTGACAGCTAAGCAGCTATCCACATAATTCAGAATAATGATACTCACCGATTACGAATAATATTAATACTATGCTACAGAATTCAAATGGTGCCGTCTCCCTTAATTGGCAAGAGGACACCAGAGAAATAGTCAAAGAAGGCAGCCACCAACCAAGAAACACCATAATATACAGCAAATTACTACCTCTGACAGGATTCAATGCAATAAAAAACTATATTTTAAACGAATGGCAAACTTTTTGGAACAACTTGCATAATGAAACAACTTACTCATATTTACCAGACATTAAAAGTATCTACAAGTAGAATTGGCTCGAAATCGATCACAATACAACCTAATTTATAACGAACCATGGCTGCTTTCAAAGCTACTTACGCAAGTTAAAAATTACTTATTGTGAAAAGTGCTCTATTTGTCACAAAACTGATGGCAGCGACTGCTACTTGTTTGTCTGCCCTATAAAAGAAAAAAAGGAAGGACTTACAGTAAATTTTAGTCTACAAACATATAGATTCGCCACGTAATAAAAGCCTTCTCCAACAAGACGAAAAAACCTACAGGTTCCTCTTATAGACTTATATTTCAATGCAGTAATATAACTATAATGCCCAATTTATACTGAACATTGTCGGTTTTGTGGGAAGCTACCCAGCCATTAATTATGTTCCCACGCGTTGCGAGTAGCGACACAGCCCCCTGTCGCCCATACCATTTATTTTCTGTTACGCGCATTTAACATATCTTTTGTACTGTACTGTACTGTACGATGATGACTGTATGTACTTTACCACCCAGTTGTACTAAGCAGTACTGGATATGTACTTTACATTTCACTTGTACCTGATTAAATTAATAAAAAAAGCGCTTTAATCGCCTACAACATTTCCGGTCACGTGACACAGAAAAAACATGTGAGTAAAAGTTAAACTTCAAGGCCCTTAGTCTCGAGTTTTTCGTGTTGTACTCGAACTGACGTCATCGAACTCACTCGTGTTACTATGGGTGCGTTTACTTCTGCGTTAGCAGTGCTAATTCTGATAACCGGATGTGACGTCATTAGCACGTGTATTCGTGCTTGCTTGTCCAATTCGAAAGTGAACACATACGCTAACAAGAAATATGGCTGGAAACCGCCATATTTCTTGTTAGCGTATGTGTTCACTTTCGAATTGGACAAGCAAGCACGAATACACGTGCTAATGACGTCACATCCGGTTATCAGAATTAGCACTGCTAACGCAGAAGTAAACGCACCCATAGTAACACGAGTGAGTTCGATGACGTCAGTTCGAGTACAACACGAAAAACTCGAGACTAAGGGCCTTGAAGTTTAACTTTTACTCACATGTTTTTTCTGTGTCACGTGACCGGAAATGTTGTAGGCGATTAAAGCGCTTTTTTTATTAATTTAATCAGGTACAAGTGAAATGTAAAGTACATATCCAGTACTGCTTAGTACAACTGGGTGGTAAAGTACATACAGTCATCATCGTACAGTACAGTACAGTACAAAAGATATGTTAAATGCGCGTAACAGAAAATAAATGGTATGGGCGACAGGGGGCTGTGTCGCTACTCGCAACGCGTGGGAACATAATTAATGGCTGGGTAGCTTCCCACAAAACCGACAATGTTCAGTATAAATTGGGCATTATAGTTATATTACTGCATTGAAATATAAGTCTATAAGAGGAACCTGTAGGTTTTTTCGTCTTGTTGGAGAAGGCTTTTATTACGTGGCGAATCTATATGTTTGTAGACTAAAATTTACTGTAAGTCCTTCCTTTTTTTCTTTTATAGGGCAGACAAACAAGTAGCAGTCGCTGCCATCAGTTTTGTGACAAANGATCTATTTCTTAAATTGTTTTGTCTATTAAGATTATTTATTAATCAGAACTTAACACTTCTGATTAATAAATAATCTTAATGTAGTGTCTATGCTTTTAATAATCTATACATATAATTTACTATCATTTTAATACTCTTTTTCGATGAATTAGATACTTCTTTTTGTTTTTGATAAAAATTGCTATATAAAATTATCAATTATGAATTAAAATTTTTTTATTAGTATTGACTTGACGCGAAAAGAAATGTCATGTACTCGTGGTCGAAAAATTCGTTGTCTTCTCAAACAACGTCTTTCGGCTCTTTCTAACTCTTCGATAGCGATAAGAATTGCGTATCCGTCAGCCATTTTCACTTTCGTGTAGCGATCTCACATGCTCGACTCAACGTGAGTAGCGACTCGCATGGTGAGATGGGAAAGCACGTGAGTTAGAACTCTAGACTACCAATTTGACGTCAGAGTGTGAGATGGTACCACGTGACACCTTCAACACGTTGGGAGTTGTAACTCGAAAAACTCGAGACTAAGGGCCCAGAGCTCAATGGCCAAATGGCCAAATGGTCAACAAGGTGGCAGCCTATCTCTCTGGGGGACTCGGGATCAAATCCCGACGGGTCGACAAATCCCCAGAAATTTTTCGGGGGTTGGTTTGTTTCGATATGTCGGGTCCCGTTCCTCATCACCCGGTCGCCCCGTTGTGAGACTGTTAGTGTACATTCCATTTCCGATAGAGGAGTGTTATTGCTATTCGCTTGTCACTCCGGAAGAAACAGTGTGGAAGAGTCGGTCTTATAGAAGACGACCAATCCGAGGAAGACAGGAGAGAGGTCACAAAGTAACCAAAGCTGGTCTTATAAGAAACGACCCCCGCGAGAAAGGGAGACAGAATGCCTTCCGGGAGGACTTGGAGGGGTCGGTCTTATAGAAGACGACCAATCCGACCCCCGCGAGAAAGGGAGACAGAATGCCTTCCGGGAGGACTTGGAGGGAAGCTGGCCCCTATTCAGGCGTCATTGGCAAGGAGGAAAACCCGGAAAAAACTCCCGCTGCCAGCTCGTCCGAGTGAGGCGCGAACCCCCGATCGAACTCCGGTGTTTAGGGTCTGGTCACCACCATAAGGCGGAGACGGAGGTTGTGAGACTGGCTGAATCCGTAATCGGCCTACTAAAAGAGGCCCTCGTAGTGCCAACAGGGCAAAAAGAGTTTTAAAAAAAAGTAAAAGTTGTCCGGAGAAAGACAAAGTAATGAAACATTTTAGTTTTAACAATTTTGGCCATATTTCTTTTCATTGTCCTTAAAATGCCAAAAAGAGAAGATATGAAATAAAGGAAAGTTAATTTAAGTCAAAGCCTGTGAAAGTCAAAATAGAAGAAATGAACTTCACAGCACTTATAGATTTAGGAGTGATATAAATTTGATGAGAGCCGATGATTACCTAAAGATGGGCGCACCAATATTTACTGAAAATTCAGTAGAATTTCATGGAGTAGGTTCCCTACCTACTAGGGAACGAGTTCTACACTGAGAAGTTTTTGGGCTGTAGTAAGTGTTGACAATGACCAATTTTCAATTCCCATACTTGTGGTTCCTCGTTTATCATTTATTTTTGGGAGCAGACTATCTGAATCATGTTCATATCAGTTTTAAAAAAGGCCGGGTTGAAAAAATTAGAAAAGCAAAAAGATTCAGAAGTAAACATTTCAGACGTATACAATATAGAAGTTGCATTGTAGATACTGGTGGTGCTGATAATGATGCAAGATATAGAGGAGAAATTCTAGATCTAA
Source organism: Centruroides sculpturatus (assembly GCF_000671375.1). Taxonomy (NCBI): domain Eukaryota; kingdom Metazoa; phylum Arthropoda; class Arachnida; order Scorpiones; family Buthidae; genus Centruroides; species Centruroides sculpturatus. The sequence goes on along the minus strand of NW_019385535.1, from coordinate 157,143 downwards.
TAAAAAAAACTACAAAGCAGTCAGAGAACAAGAAACAGGACTCAAAATGAGCATTATCTTAAAAAATGATGTTCCAGTTTGTAAACGTCGAAGACGGTCATCTGCTAGTGAGAAGGTTGAAGTTAATAAGGAGATAGAAGAATGGTTACACGAAGGATCTGAGCAACCCACAGATGACGAAGGAATCGAAATCAAAGTATGAAAAGCAGGCTCCAGAAAAATCAAAAGCAATTCTTAAGCAAGAAAATATTCCTGAAAAGACGGATTCTACTGCAAGTCCTCCTCTACATCAGGAAACAGATACAAGTAGAACTTAAGCTACAAAACAAAGTCAAGTTGAAAAAACAGGAAAAGTCACAGATATCTGAAGTTGGGATAATTAATCCGGAAAGTGTCGCAAACGTAACATGGACTTCGAAATCTACTAGCGTGTACAGGTTTGGCCACGAAGATCAAACAGTCGAAGCTTCTTCGGTAAATCCTTTGGCCATGAAACATCAGTTTATCGTCTGAGATAAAGTCAAAGTATTACTCGTTGTCAAAAAAGCTTAGTTATGCAAGATGGTTACGGAAGGTAGAATCCTAGAATGACGGAATATAATGGAAAAGTAGGAACTGAACATAGTTTGTACAAGAAAAAGGCGACATAAGAGTTTGATACGAAGAATGTGATAATCGCTGAACTTTCCATCCTGGTGTTTTAACCGATGTGATGCTGTTTTCTGTGGGTGATATGGTCAGAATCATAGACGAAGATAACGAAGTTTTTAACTGGTCAGTTGAGGACATCGGGGAGGGGACAATGACAGCTGTCAGGATGACCGAATGTGTGGCTTAGACGATTCAAATTCCAAACTATTAAGAAAATAAACGAGAGAGACGAAAAAGACCCGTAGAGAGTGACGAGTAGAGCCAGACGACAGTTGAAAAAAGGCGCGAAACAAGACAGAAGACGTTGAAGACGATTACCAACGCTAGAACATTATCGTCCCATCCAAAGACAAGAAAGTCACAGACGCGAGAATATTATTGTTCTTTCTATTACTATTCCTACATATACAGTATATATTTTAATCTTTTACCAAACGCTGGCAAAGCGTGGCCCATAAACATTTGTACCAGACAACTAGAAGAAACGAAATAAAGAAACTGCAACTAAAACTAACGTTACTCTATATGTTTCCTTTTTAGAGACTGAAAAATCAAGAGCTATTATTTCTAATACCAAAAAGCAGCATTCGTATTTAAATGAACAGCCATAGTAGCAGTAAAATCTTTTTAATATAGGCTTATCAGTTTATTATTCATAATATAAAACTTAATACGGATTGCACACATTTTGCCAGAAATGCATATTGCTAATTTTATCAAAATTACTTTACCTGGAAACCTTACGAATACCAAGGAATGCAATTGACGTTCTTCCGCTCTTCCACATAAAACCAAAATCGCTGCAACAAAGGTGACTTGATAAATGTAGTCGAAGATTAAACACGTTGTCATGAACACGCAAAGATTCTTATATACAGGGATATTGGCAATGAATATTCCTACTAGAAACGATGCAACATTAGTCAGAGAAGTGATTGTGATAGAAACACCCGACTCGGTGAATGTTTCGGCCATTCTATCTTCCACAGATTTCTTTGGATCGGTTTTCATCCAGGCTGATAACATAACAAATGTATCGTCCATACCAATACCTATAATTAATGTTATTTCGTAGTTAGAATTATTATAAATTCAGATTACAGTACGTTTGTAAGGTTTGCCGACGTTGAGGGGAAAAAGTCTATCTCACGTCAGAATGAGCCTAAGGGAAACAGCGTATGTAGGCAGTGGCGAAGGAGGCAAATGATGCACAAGTGTTTTACAAGATAAAACCCGTTTATTTGTTCGAATTCATGCTTACATCGATATAGGATAATTCCAAAATCTCCTGGGAACGGCGAAAGTTCGTGATCTCGGTTGCGGTTCGGGCGGACGAGAAGGATAGCTGGACGAAGTAGAAGTTCGTTGCNAAAAATTTAAATATCATATTATATATATATAATATAATTTTTTAAGTGTTTAACTGGATATCTATGAAATCAAGTCATCTAACTACCGATATTTGCTATTAATGCTATGGTAAGCCCAATTAGTCGTTTGCTTTTATTACCAGGCATTGTTAATTCGAAAAGGGCAAGATATCTTGCCCTTTTCGAATTAACAGTGCAATTGAAAAGGGTGAAATAAGTGTTCATCTGAAACACGTCACTCAATAAGATCAATCGCTAAAAACAGGAAGATCGATTTGCGTCATTGGAAATTAGACAATAACCTTAGAACAATTCAGCAATGCGAGGGCACACGTCCTTGATTTAAACACCCTCCTAGCGAATGACGAAATTCCTACGAGTGTTTATCTAAAACCTACTTCCCAGCCGTTATATATACCTAGCTGTTCAAATGATCCGCCCAAATATGAAATGGCAACATTTAATGCCCTTATTAAAAGGGCATTTACCCAAACCACAGACATAAGGAACACGATTAAAAAGTTGAACAGAATCAAAAGCATCGCAGCTACGAACGGGTTCAGCCATTTCATGGTTGATTATTTAATTGACACATACAATAACATCACATCTCGCAAGAAACCTAAACACCCTCTGTCCGTAATCACTCCTGTGACATATAATAATTTATTAGATAACATCTACAGAAAAACCATTAAATCGAGCAGCAGAAGTATCACATATCAAGCGCAACAAAACTATTTACAACTGGTTACGTAATGACAAAGACCCAATAGATCTTGACATGGCTTTTGTGGTGTACAAGATACAGGTTAATCTAGGTTTGGAAAACGATACGAACAAATGTATATAGGGTACATTTTCAAAAATCTTCCGACAAGACTTAAAGAGCGTGAATACGACGTACTGTACGTAAAGGCTAAACAACTGCCTAAGTATAATGGCGATATATTAGATAACACACCAATCTTTAACGAAACTAAGCTCTCAAGAACAATAGGGAATCAACAAACAGGTAAACGTCTACCCAATAATTGTAAGATCGTGCTTCCCGCGAATACCATCTCTGGAAAACTGGCTTCTACATACATGTAAAGCACGAGTAAACTATTCGTAAGACTCCACGTGATCAAACTGTTAGTCAGTCGGGAACACGCTAATTATTTGGCTCAGTGGATAAAACTAATTAATTAGTTTTATCTCATCGGCCGAGGGGTGCGCAACAAACTAATGTCTATTATTCTTACATTCAAAATGACTTACCTAAAATTAGAAACGGAATCAAAAATGTTGCAGGAGATATTTTATAACCCACATAGAGCAGAAGACCGTATCCAGAAATCACACTCATTCCCGTGGCTATCGACGACATGATTCCGGTCCAAGGTTTACTTCGGAGAAAGTCTGGCCATAAACAAGTAACAACGGTAAAAGTAACCATCAAGAATGCAGAACTCGGAATATATTTTAGAGTAGCGAGAAAAACTTGCGCTTTCGATTCATCCCTAGAAAGAAACACATCTTTACTCGTTTTAATATAAGAAAAGTTCAGTCTATTCAAGATGTCTACGAATCGATTTTCCCACGTTATTGCTCTTTCTTCCGCCCATTTATTCGAATCGTCTAGAAAATAAAACAATTTAACAGCCTCGGCAGATATTAGGCATCCCTCTTCGTTTAGTTCCACGCCGCCCAAAGTTAAAACGTCGTAATTTCTGCTCGTATTGCCAATTGGATATTTTAACCGAAATGTTCCGTTTTGCAACGCTTTCAGTTTATTGTCTATAAGAAGGATTTTATTTTCGTAACACTTTCCATTATTTTTAGCACAAATGTCTTTGTAGTTCCATCCGTCGTCTTCTCCAACAAAGAAATTTTGAATTTCTCGATCCAAGGTGACAATTTCACGAAAGACGAACTCTCGTAGAATCGAGCCTCCGTCCGTGGCTTCGACAATAACGGTTCCGTAACGAATGACGTGCAATAATCTTGCGGGGTCGAAGTTTGACGCGAGATCTATGGGAAATAATTGCGTCAAATGCGACTTGTGCTTGTCGACAATCCCTCCGGTTGGAATTATGGATTCGTCGCTTAGATCTTGAGAGAAGTTTTGAAATCCTGTGGCTGATAACAACGTCATGAAGATCGGCACGACTATGTACCATGACGCGTGTCTTGAGACATTTATTCCGTGTTTACGAAATAGTTTTGAAAGATAGCGATATGCAATTCCAATAAACATATTCGATATCTATAAAAAGACATAATAAAATAATTAATTTTTTATTATAAGAAAGACAATATCGTATTTAATCGCGTATTAATTGTATACGTAAGTTTAGAAATCATAATTTTTATTTTTCATGTTAAATTTAATCTGAAATTCTACGTGATTCTAAATACCGGGTTAGCAATTTTACTTTAGAGAGCTCTGGAGCTCTTATGCTCGAAATAAGACAGAACTTGGACTACAGATAATTGAAATCATGCGCGTGACATTCCTTAATAAAAAATTGTAGAAAAAATTTGTCGATAGGTGGCGCTGTGACTTTTGGTTTTCATCAAGGTCTATATAAGAAGGTCGGGACACGCTTTTTAAGCCGCCATTTTGGGACTTTTTGAGTCGCGTGTTTTAAGCAAACTGGTACGAACAGTCAGTTTTATACGACATTAATTAAACTAAAATTGCATAAATCCAGCGATTTTCAGTCGAAAATATAATAATGATTTCGGATGATTACGCAACCCCAATTTTATGTAACTTTTCGATCAAATAATTTAAAAGAAACAATCATCTATATCATTTTCTGTCGTGATTGAAACTAATTAAATAGGCGCTAAAACTGTTGCAATTACGTATATAGAAACTTCGTAAAGTGATGCAATAACATCAAAGGAAATTTAAAGTATAATAAAGAATATACAATGAAGTTATCCAAAATTTTATTTTAAAGCATTTACCAATTTAATGCATTTAAAAAATAAATACTGGACTAACGTTTAATTAATAAACATTTTTGGCTTTACAAAGGCTTAAACGTCATATTTTCCTAATTACATAAAATTTAATCAAAAGGATAATATTAAACATAATTTAATGATATTTTTTACAGAACTTATCTGAGACTTAACTTCTTTCTCTGTAAACACACAAAATACAAATGCTAATTTACATAAAATGATTCTTTATTCTTGTATAAAAAGCAATTTCACCAAGTCACATTACAAATAAATACTCAAAATTTAAACAATGAAATTATTTATGGAGACAAATGAAAAAACATTTTTCAACTTTTTCACATTAAAAATTGTGGAAACCGCATTTCATTTCAGCAGCTTCCATCCGTCAGCTGTTTTCAGTTCAAACTGCGATTCTTCGAAATGAAGCTGAACAACAAATAATTTAATGTGAGCTCACGTATACATTTCAAGACAGTAACTATAGAAAAATACATGATATAAACTAACCTCACACAGTTTAGAATGTTCAGTTGGCTGCCACTTATCCCGTCTGCAGTTCTGCACCCATTTCGCTCTCCTCTGCTTATCTGCAGGAAATCTGAACAATCGAACGTCGGTAGACTTATTTTTACAATTAGGTGCAACACAATAACTCATTGCTTAACGTTTTAAGTACGTGTATAAGTAATAGTCGACTCACGCAGGAACCACGTATGTTGAGCTCTATCGATGAGTCCCAAAATGGCCGCTGCCGCATAGAATCACGGGAGCGTGTCCTGACCTTCTTATATAGACCTTGGTTTTCATGGGGTTTCCTGAAAAACAGCGTCTACCGTAGAAAATCTGCATCTGTGCCTGATCTGAAAGACAGCATTCGACGCCATGTTCTGGATATTCCGGCAGATATACTGCCTGGATATACTCATTCCGTTCGGCTGTGAAAAATATGGTTTTGAGATTAGAGAACATTGTTCAAAGTGAAAGAAGACATATTGGGCAGCTTCGGTGCTACATTGATTTCATTATTTGCGCAGGGATATTCAATATTTCTCTGTTCTAGCGGCACCTAGCACCGAAATTTTGTACTATTTTTTATTTAAGAAATGTCACGCGCGTGATTTCAATTATCTGTAGTCTAAATTTGCCTCAATTCGAGACGAGAGATTACACAAATTAATGAGAAGTTTTAATAAATTTAAAAGAAAGTATTATCGCGGTATCGATATTATTATTTTTTATTTTAGTTATATTGTTTCGTCTCCTGTGACATTGTAGGTTTACTTTTACATAAATTTTAATACTATGACGTAGAAAATGTGCAATAGGCCTACAAATAAAGTAAATTTGAACAATATTAAATTCACTTTTAAATTTAAATTAAAGTACTGTACTTGTTATCCGAATTTTTCATTGAATAATTTACCAATAATTTAGGTATGGAAGAGTGATTTCCTCAAAATAGGTAATAAAATAAAACAAAAGAGTATAAATTTACTCATTAAAAAATAAAAAAATACAGTAAAATATTAAATAAATATATTAGGAAAATATTAGAATGGTTAAATTAAATAAAGAATAAAAAGCTTCATAGAANATAAAGTAGCACGTCTTTGCAGCGAGAACGGATGTGAAATAAGAGAATCAATTAAAGCAATGAAGCTAGAAAAAATACGTTTAAATGACAACATTATGAACATATAAATATAACAAAACGAGCTAAAATCAAAAATAAAAACGGAAAAATACATCTGACACGGATTACATTTATAGAGGCCCTCTTAGTAATACTATTTAAAATCAACAGAAAAAGAATGAAAAGTACAGACAGCCACAAGAGTCACAGAAATATAGAAGAATTAAAGAAAAGAAAGTCGTTAGTAGGAGATTTATAAAAAAATAGTTTATAATTTTTTAATTAAAAAAAATTCTAACCAGGCTAACAGTCAAAACTTACAACAGGAAATAAACGACGTGTATTTGAAGTTTTATCTTTCAGGAATAGAGAAAAAACTGAAGACTCGTGTAAAAGTTAGGAGTAAATCGTCTAAAGTACTTTTAAGTAGATAACTACGGTTTAAATTTTACAATTTTTTATTGTATAATTTTAAAAATTATATTTCGAAAAGCAATAACTTATAAAATATCTGCAGATGAGGTACGAATAGGTCCAAAACAATAGAAAATTTTGTATACAGGTGCAAACAAAAGTTTATTTTTTTTTATTCAATCTGTCAAATTTCACGCTCAAGTTAAATCACAGTAAAAAGTCCTATTAATACATTTTATTCACAATAGACTAATATTAATTAAATAATATTTTAAAAAGTACAAGTATTAATTAAGTTTACTTTAACTTATGCATTTTATAATAAGAAAAATAAAAGTAATTGTAAGGAAAGATTCAATGTTCTTTTGAAATAACGAAAGTTCTTCGCCATTTTAGAATATTTTCGTGAACGAATTTTATTTCTACAGTTTATAAAATTATAATTAACCACGAATTAAGTTTACTTTTTACTTAGGCATTTTATAATAAGAAAATAAAAATAATTGTAAGGAAAGATTGAATGTTCTTTTGAAATAACGAAAGTTCTTCCCATTTTAGAGTATTTTCGTGAACGAATTTTATTCTTACAGTTTATTAAACAATATCCAAGTGAATTGTGACGAAAATCAAGTTTACAAGTTTTAACTGCAAAGTATTATGTCAGACAATACATAAATTTTTGTCTTTTGCTTAAGCAAATAAAACATTCACAAAATATATTATCAACGAGTATTTTCTCAGATTAAATATTTACAGAAGATAAATATACACTCGTAAAAAGGACAACATAATATATATANCAATGAATTTCAGTATAAACTAGTTTTAACTAGACAAAACGGGTTTTAACAAAGACATTCAGTATAAACTAGTTTCAACTAGTTAAAACGCGTTCTAACTAAAAACGGGTTTTGACTGTAACATATACACTCTATTTAACTAAAATTGACTTAAATTACATAACAGAAATTAATTTATTCTTTTCTGACGATTAAGGTTTTTCAAAACAAAATTTCTGTAATTCGTCTTAAAACAAAACAGGCAGAGAATACTTACGCAGGAAGAAAAGTTTGCCAATAAGAAAGATATTTTAACGATCAGACATTAGCAATTACCTCTGGACTACCGGTGTTAAAAATAGTCTTAATTTATGCATAATTATAAAAACAAATAAATCACTATATTTAGATCCGCTTAATCGTCAAATCAGCAGTAAAACTTTTGCANTGCACAATTTTACAATTAACATGATTTCTAATAGAATGGATTCCAATAACCCCCCACATACCAGTGTTGTTAGAGCCCATGTCACTGGTTACACATTTTACAAGAAGTCCTTGTAAATACAAACTTTCTATTACTTTTTTCACAAAATTCCATAATTTGTGAGAATTAATTGAATTGCCTGTTAACGCATATGCCACAACTTGTTTCCAGTGCAAAGTTAAGCCTCTTGCAATAAAAACAAGAGCATGTGTTGCAACTACAGGTTCATCAGAATCAGTGAAATCTGTACTTACTAACCCAACATATCTCTTTAAGCCTTTATCATATTCAACATGTGGCCTTAACTGCATTTCATCTAATGACAGTACACAAAGTTTGCCTTGTTCATCAGCTGACCGTAGTTTAACTCCTAACCACTCAATAATGTCGTATTGAATTCCTTGAGAAAATTTGCATGATTCAAACCTTCTATTTAAAGTTCTTGAAGAAGGCAAAGGAAAATTCATGCTTCGAAGGAATTCATAACCCTTGTTGCCCACTGCACATTTAATTTGCACTGCTTGTTTTATTGTTTGATTCGTCCAACTATATGGGTTCGCTACAGATACTCTCTGCAAATATTGAATTTGATTTGGTTTCAGAAATAAATTTAATTTATTTTCCATTGCTTCTTGCCTTTGAGTGAGTTTTTGTATCTAAAATTTAAAAAAATAGATTATATATAGATATATATACTGTATATAGTATCATTAAAATCTTATACAGCTATATTTAAACATGCATAAGATAACAGCAATATTATTTAATGTTTTCTGATTTCTTTATTGTTTTCATTACATAAAAGTATAGTCAGTTTTCTACTCAAACATCAGAATTCAGATTCATAATATAAGATATCATTCCATGTTTCACATTACAAAATAAAAGTGGGTCTAAAATTGTTTTAAATGTAAATAAAACATTTACCTGCAGTTGTAGTCTCTTGTTTTCTAACTGAAGTTTTTCATTTAGTTTATCTGAAGTGTTTTCATCATTTTCTTCAGTTGTTTTTTCTGTCATGGCAAGGTTCACGGAAGACTCCACTAGAGCTATATAAAAAATACATTATAAGTCAAAACATGTTAAAATAATTATTTTTTCATACTATATAACATTTCTTGCAAAAACAGATGGAATTGAACATACAAAATTTTCAATAACAGCCAATTTACAGGATAAAACACCGAGAATACTCAAACAAAACAGTCATATTTATTTCAGATGAAAAAAAGAACAGTTCAGCAATTAAATAATCTTACCATTAGTTTTTCTTTCTTCAGGAAGTTTTCTTTCCCTAATAGGCCTCCTTATCGTAATAGATTTAGGAGGATTGGGCACATTAAAAATTGTGGGAATCGCATTCTATTTTAGCAGCTTTCTTCCGTCAGCTCTTTTCAGTTCAAACTGCGATTCTTCGAAATGAAGCTGAACAACAAATAATTTAATGTGAGCTCACGTATACATTTCAAGACTGTAAGTATAAAAAAATACATGATATACACTAACCTCACACAGTTTGGAATGTTCAGTTGGCTGCCACTTATCCCGTTTGCAGTTCTGCACCCATTTCGCTCTCCTCTGCTTATCTGCAGGAAATCTGAACAATCGAACGTCGTTAGACTTACTTTTACAATTAGGTGCAACACAATAACCCATTGCTTAACGTTTTGAGTACGTATATAAGTAATAATAGTCGACTCACGCAGTAACCACGTATGGTGAGCTCTATCGATGAGTCCCAAAATGGCTGCTGCCACATAGAATCACGAGAGCGTGTCCTGACCTTCTTATATAGACCTTGGTGTGTTCGATCGATTTCAAATTGTGAAGACCATTTACCCCGTTCAAAAAATATCTTTATATGTGCATTTGTGAACTGTTATTTACGATATTTGTAATCATTTTTTCTTTAATCACTGTATTTCAACTATTTTTTGCTAATTATGTATTCGCTCGAACTTCGTTAAAACCTTAACTGTATCCCGAACAACAACCGAAGTTGTAGGAGGAAATTCGCCTATTTTACCGATCCTGGGATCCCCTTTTCCAAATTTTAATATCGACTCAAATTAATTTAAAAAGACAAATTACAATAAAACAGTTTATTATCCAACTATCAGAAATTTCACAATATACCAAGGAAAACGGGAAGGAGCAATTAAATAATTAAAATTGTAAAGGATTAAAAATAATATATAAAAGTGGGGAATATCGTACTTCTGACAATCGTTGCGAGTGTGTGGTCTAGATTTGGAGAATCCGTGCTTCTCGCGTGGATAACTGTATGTGGCCGGCTCACGTGTCGGAAAACCTGATTTATTTCTGTATGCACCAGACGGAAAAACAAAAAATATCGTGTATCCACAAGCATTCCAATAAATAAATAGAATTGAAACGACATTTTGAAATGTTTTCCCGATGGAAATGAATAATAATATTATTATTATTATTATAAGTTTCAATAAAAATGATAAAATGTAAATTGAATTTTATCATAACGAGTTTGCTTGAATTTCGTTTCTTCTGAGATCGAAGCAATGCGCGACGGGTAAGCTTGTTATATACACAGTAGTTATATACACATCTTGTAAAGGATATCTTGAAATTTAATTTAAATTAAGTAATATTAAAAAGGAATATATTATATCGTCGCAGGAGGCTTCATATACTTTTTATTTAAAACTTTAATTTTAGATAATAAATACTTTTAGTTGCTTTCTTAAATATAATGAGCAAATATTTCTTGAATATAAGATTGTTTCACGTAAATGATTGAATTATATATAGATATTTCTTTTAATAGCGAGAAGTCCAGTATTTTCTCATCTGAGTGTATCTCTTTACGGACTTACAACCATTAGGGCTTTCCATGCAGAAAGTAAATTTAAATCTATGTTTAATAACTATCTGGATAAGCATACTGCAGCATGGTTTTTCTTCGTGGGTTTAAGTCGATGGATGACCTTATACGGTCAAATTGTTTGTTTTATAAATCTAATTATCACTGTTATTATTTTCCATATTTCAATTAATGCAGGTGAGTAGAAATATTTAAATGTAAATTATCAATAATACAATAGTAACAGTGCATTTATAATTGCAATTTTAGATGATGCAGGAAGCCAAATTGGACTTATTATCAATTATGGTTTAATACTGATTCTTCATTTTCAAAACCTCGTTAGATTCGTATCTGATGTGGAATTTCAGGTAGTAATTATAGAATAATCACGGTGATTAATTGAAATTTTTTATAAACAGACAGATTTCTTTATCGAGATATATCAAATTTTTGAAAAAGAGAAACTTCTTAGTATTTTAGTAATACATATTTTATCAGAATAAAGCTCAATATAGGAAACTGACTGTTGTTTTGATACTTCAGGTATTGTATATTTTAAAATCTAACTACTCATTTAGTGAATAATTAGTACTGTAAATATATTTTATATCTAACAGTATTGGAGGTTTAATATTTAAAAAACAGATCGTCATTATCAAAAGCACCAAAAACGTTTCATTTTTCGGTCATTCGCAAACATATTTATTTTCAGAATAAATTTTTAACACAAATAAAATTTTCGTAACATCACAAATAGCAGTATAAAATTTAAATGTGTTTTAGAAACTGCCAATTATATAACCAAAAATAGAAGACGAAAACACCACCAAACTGAAACGAAACAAGATTAAAAAGAAAAAAATCTTCGGTGAGAAAATTCTCCATGAGTCTTTGTTTACAGTTTTCATATTTTTGGTTCCACTATAAAGCTATTTTAAATCCTTCGTCACACTTAAGTGTTACTTTTATGACCATATGCTTTTTATCTGGAATATAAACTTGAAAAGTTATGTTATCACAATTACAACTTTTTAACCACATTTATTTTTATAAACAGATTTAATTAAATTAATACTAAAAGATAGTTTATTAATCATGTAAAACACTTTGTTTTTCGGACACGAAAATATCTTTTATTTATTTTTGTAGATAGTATGTTTGTGTTTAAAAATAAATTGATTATTGTCTGCATGTATTTTTTTCTGAGCTATTTTTTTCATTCTATAATCATCATTTTACTTTTGTAATTTAATATAAACAGAAACAGCACAATCTAAATCTAAATCTAAATATACAGTGTTACTTTTCTTCGTGACTTATCAAACATTTTACTCAGCGTAACTTGAGTTTTCCGGCACTCTTTTCATTCAAAAATTACACTTGGAATATGATATCATTCCCTGCGAAAGGCCAAAGTAGGCTTGTACTTTATACAGTGCAAATACTAGTAATAGTAATCTAAGTTACTTAAATTACTCTATTTTCACTGTATTTTCTGTGCTACATAGATAATTTATTGAATATAATTAATTACTATAGTGAGGACGTAACCCGACTGGCGAGGATGGTGGCCCGGAGGTGTCCGGGGGATTTAAAATCTCACTTCTCAGCACCAGTATGAGGAACTGCGACCGTGACACCACTGCAAGGTGATGATGTTGGCCGACGCTACTAGCCTTAGAGATCGATCCTAAAGTGCAAAGGTCACGATCCTCGCTTTGCCCGCGATTTGTCAGTATGACACGAGAAAGCCTTTTTACGTATGGGAGTAGTGTTTTGTTGGACGCAAAGATGACTCACATAGAGATCAAATTTACAAAATTAACGCGTTTATTTAGACAAACATGCTTACAGTAGAGGTATTATCACCGTCTCGTTGGAAGTTGTCACACCGAAGAAAAGTTTGTATGCGATGATGAGTTTTTCAGTATCCGGAGAAAGTTTGTCTCCATGGGTAAGGCGTGGCTGAAGATTGGATGGTTAGATGTCCTCGCCGGGTAGTTAAGTCCGAAGTCCCTTTGTCGCACTCGTGTGGCGTTTGGGGACTTTCCTTGCGTCTTCGGTATTTCGGAGGGAGTGTGAATCTACAAGACCGAGTACTCCTAACCTCCCCGTGTCATGCGGCGGATGGCCGAGCGATCAAGTGAAAACCTACCGCTCTGGGGGACTCGGGTTCGATCCGAACGGGTCGAAAAATCTCAAAAAGTTTTTTGGGGGTGGTCCGTTCGGATATGTCGGGTCCCGTACCTCACCATCCGGCAGCCCCATTGTGGGCCTGGCCAAACCCATAATAAGCTTGCAAAAAGAGGCCCTCTTACTGCCCACAGGGCAGAAAGAGATTAAAAAAACCTCCCCGTGTCCTTCGGTTTTCGGGCTTTTACATCATTTTTACCCGAAATCCCGAGGTATTGGTTAGACTGAAACTTCATTGGTGTCTGTTGCCAGTGATGCGATTCGAGCCACAGGGTCGCTGAACAATCCCGAACTCCCCTGTCCGGGCCGTTTCCCTCCGGAGTCAAGTCAAGCCCTTCTCCGGATGACAAACCCGTAAATTTTACTCTAATGTGTATTTTTCTGTCCCGGAGAAGACGCAGCTGTCCCAGTCGCCGCACCCTCCATAGGAGCGTCAGCAGGTCTCACTTCAAACTCTCTGTAAGGTGACTATCCAAAGATACCCGGCAGATGATTCCTCTCTCGTTTTTACGATGTGCGATCGGGGATCTGTCAATTAGGTCTCGAATGCGACAATTAAATCGTCTCTCACCCCGTTCCTCGGCTACACCGGTCCCATTTACGAAATAAGTTACCAATTTAATGGCTTCAACTCGACATGAGTTTCCCGTAAGGAGGGGAGATGTTCTGGCGAGGCCATCGTTATTCAAGGCCTGCTTGTAAGTTTTATGACGTCACAGTACTGGTCATTCATTATCAAATCGTTGCTGATCATTTATGTTAAATAGAATATTTTCAAAAGAATTATTATTAAAACTAGCTGTTACCTGCGGTTTTGCCCGCGCAAATTTTGCAAGCAAACCCCATTTATATTCAGTATTTCAATAACCATAGTAATTGTTATATAACACCTACCGCTGAAAATGTTGAGAATTGCCAACAATCAAACGAACTATTTTCAATTTGATCAATTTTCTGGAATGTTTACAATCGTTCTATAATGGAACCAATACGTAATAACAAATTCGAATTTAAAACGGTTCGAACATTTTTAAAATCAAAATAGGTAAAAATATTTATAACGATGTCTGAAATTTTACTGATTTAATACACCTAAGTACTCGATGAAGACTAAATCCTTTCCTTCTCCCCCGAGGGGGAATTTCGAAAAATCTCGTCTTAGTGTACATTCCCTTGACTACCCTATTAAAACGCAATCAAAAACGCAGAAACCCGCATCTAAAATAATATAATAGAAGCCAAGTTCTTCACTGTAAGCCTTAATTCTGTCTCTCTCCCCCGCGGGGGAATATCGAAAAATCCCTTCTTAGTGTACATTCTGTTGACATACCCTATTAAAACGCAATCAAAAACGCAAAAACCTGCATCTAAAATAGTATAAATAGAAGCAGAGTTCTTTACCGTAAGTCTTAATCATAACCATCTCCCTTCAGTAGGGGGAATTTCGACATGTATATTATACACGTGCGTATTCGAATGCAGCGTTGTGTCAAAATTTTAAAGGAATCGGTAGGAACAAACAAACATTACATTTTTATTTATATAAATAGATAGATCATGATCTGCTTAAGCTCATTTTCACAGAAAAACATTATGCCTCACAGAAAATCAAACTTAGGGCGTCCTACTCGTAGCGCCATCTGTTGGACATAAAAGCCTTAACCTAGATTATATATTTTAATTTATATGAATGTTTAACGGAATAATATACAGCCTATGTCCACCCTGAGGTTCCATTCTAAATATTGGTGAAAGAATTTTTGAAATCGGATGAGTAGTTTCGGAGATTACCTGCTGCAAACAAACTTACATACATACATACATACATACATACA
>NW_019385535.1:116365-140554 GCF_000671375.1 Centruroides sculpturatus | reverse complement strand
TAGACAGCTTTATAAAAGTATAAAAGCTCTCATAAAGTATTTTTCTGAGGTCTGTCTTATCAGGTAAATTACTGTACACAGTGTATTCATTAATTTTCATTTTCATGTAGTGGCTCTATGCCTTCATAAAGGACGTACTTTTCCTTTGTTTAAGGGTATTTGGGCAGTTTATTCTCTGTTATATTCTGTACAAGTAAATACTGTACAAGTACAGTACAGTATTTTCTGAGGAAATACTCGTACTTTTTTTTTTAACCCCATTCCCGATAACTCGGCATTTTCACAAACTCGGCCACCCTTCGGTCCACATTAGGTCGAGTTTTCGAGGTTCTACTGTATTGTCCAAATCTAGCTGCAATTTTATCTGTTTGGAACTATCTTAAAAGTATAAACTTCAATGATAATTTTTCAAAGAAATATTCAATAAGATGAATCATAGCATAAGTTGTATGTTTTAAAACGAAATGTGTTTCATCCGACAATCTTCCATGCTGTTCTTTCAAGTTAAATTTCTTTCACGCATTCAAAAATTCTATAAAACAATTCAGAAATTTAATTTGCTCATCATTTTTAGTATATATTGGTCTGCAGTAAATATATCTTAATCGTTTCCCTCTTTCTGGATGTTTTACATTCATTACATTCTTTTAATCAAATTTTTTGTCTGGGTGTAATCTACATTTTGTGCAAATTTCTGCAGAGCTGCAGCTACTTTTTTATCGAAAAGTTTTACCGCATATGAAACATTTTGCCTTTCCAATGATAAAGGATATAATACCTTTAAAAACAAAGATGGTGCAAACTTCACAATTTTGCCTTCTTCTGCTCTTAATATCTCATTTAGATAAAACAAAGTAGCAACACATTTTGTTTCCTTTTGTGTGTCAGGAGAAAAAATGTCTGGTTAGAATGGTGTTGATTCAGCCAATTATTTCGAATTGATTTTAATAAGTGCACAGAATCAAATAGTAGTAAAATCAATTCTTCTGAGAATGGATTCTTCACAGATACTTTAATTCATCACCACAAAAAAAGTAAACATTTTACGATTTATTCTGTTGTTATCGGCAATCATGTAAACAACTTGATTACCAATGCTCACAACTTTCAACACTTGTTTTGTTAATTTCAACAACTGTCCAGCTTTAAAACTGCAAACTGGATATAATGCAATAATAACCTTTATCTTTAGAAAATAATGATGCCACTAGAAATACCAAAATACATTTAGCTTCTGACATTTTTTCATTTACTGCTAATCCATAAATTCTACCACCTTTGTATAATGACATGGGTTTTACATGTATTTCATCTAATTGTAGTATAACTATTTTATCTTTTGAGTTAAAGCATTGAAGTTTTTCTTTAAGATATGTAATATGTTCTGTATTTGGATCAATACTATTAATAATGCTACTAATAAAACTTCTCAAATAGGATATATGTGGTAATGTTAAAACATTACTATTTCTAACGAGTCTATATGCAGTAGGAGAATGAAAAAATAACATGGAAGCCCATATTAAAGTTTCAGAACTGTATCTTGGTTGTTTCGAACTAAATAAATTTATATGTTCACAGAGAAATGATAATTTTGTATTTAAAATTTAAAAGAATCCTCACCCTCAGTGCTTAAACATTCTAAGATTATTTGTGCAGCTTGATGCAGTTTATCTTTTATTTTTACTTCTGATTCGTTATATCCTTGTTAATGACTCAATAATGCCTCAAATTTAGTCCATCGATCACATTTTTTTTTTCTGATCCTAAGCCATTTAAAGTTTTTGTTATCCAATTGCGTTCCATTAAAATATATGCATATATCAAAATTTTGAAACAATTTAATATCATGGGTTACTTGTGGAATATCTGACATTGTAATTTTATATAATAAAACATATTTTGTATTAAATATATACAACCAAGAATTTGCAACATGATTGGAAATACCATCTTTCAAATCTGCAAATGATTTAATGATATCTTTTTGGCACAATTCACGAAACTGTTGATTGTCACGTTCAAATAATTCTTTTCTTCTGTCATCACCAGATTTTTTATTTGGCTGGAGGCTTATGTGAAAGGTAAGCTGGACAATTTGGAAATATAAGCTTCTTCAGTGATTTTTGGTCTTAATCTAGGAACTATTAACCATGATCCATCATCTCTTTTTACTTTATCTTCATTGATGATAAATTTGTCATCAAAATGTTTAATACACACAACACTGTTTTTAGAAGGAGAGAAGTCATTACGAGGTATAGCTTTAATGCACTTACTAATCATTTCTTGACTTTTGGGAAAAGAGAAAACTGTTGTGTGCGCTGTAGATGAATAATTGCTTTTACAGCCTATCACACAGCATCTTTGAGGCATCTATTAAGTAAATACATATATTTAAATTCTTTTTAGTTATAATGTAAAATAATTAGTAACATATTCTTACGCATATCTACTATAGCACATATACAAGTATATAACATGTTATTAACTTTTGTTATATCTAATTTTATCCTAATTAAACTAGTTTATTCATTACACTTAGAATTATATTATAAGAAATTATTAATATTTTAATGAATAGGACAACTTAGATAACTTGGTGTAAATCAGTAATTGTACCAATTGCCGAAGTCTTATTGCTAACAAGAAAATCTTACCATTATTTATAATATCCAATATATATGTCAAACTGACTTTATTCACAAAAAAATATGATTTGTAACTAAAATGTCTTTCCTTTTAATGTGCATTTACGAATTAGACGTAATTTGAAAATATCGAAAAATGGTCTACATAATAATTAGTTATGTACTNTGCATGACAATAATTATTTTAAAAAATATTTGAAGTTATATTTAAAAAATTTTTCAAAAGAAAATATGGCATTGTTCCACAGATACATGGAACACTGACAGATACTAAATCAATTAGTTCAATTTTTTCAAACGAAAGTTTCATAAATAATTCTTTTTGTTTTTTTGTACTGTAGAAATTGATCTTCATACTTAGCTTATAATAAACTTTGAAAAAGCTTATATAATTCAACAGTTAAAGTGAAAAATAAATCAGATGGATATGAAAGACCTCCTCTATCAATTTTTTTAATATAACTTATAAGTTCAGAGTGTAAAATATCAAATTCTAATTTTTTTTTATCTAAACAGGTTATTACTGATTTACACTTTTTACATGAAATCTTCTGTAATAATTTATGAACAGCATAACCAGCAATAAAAACTAAAATTTTAACGGTAGACAAAGGAACTGTTATCATTTGACCTTCAATTGCAACATCATCAAAACAAATATCCATCTGTGATTTAAAGGGATCTTGCATACAATTTTCTACTTGAGCTGACATCAAATCTTTAATATGGAAATTCCCTATTCTCTCAGATTTCAATTTCAGTAAACTTAAAATTTTTAATTTTTTTACACTCTAAAAACCTGCACAAGATTAACATGATAATTACCTCCACACATTTGGCGATACAGTAGAACCTCGAAAACTCGTCCCTCGATAACTTAGCACTCCGGATAACTGGTCCACACCTTGGCAGGGCGAAAAAATCCTTAGTTAATTAATTTTCATTATAGACAGCTTTATAAAAGTATAAAAGCTCTCATAAAGTATTTTTCTGAGGTCTGTCTTATCAGGTAAATTACTGTACACAGTGTATTCATTAATTTTCATTTTCATGTAGTGGCTCTATGCCTTCATAAAGGACGTACTTTTCCTTTGTTTAAGGGTATTTGGGCAGTTTATTTGTTGTATTCTGAAGCAAACAATACATACAAGTATAGTACAGTATTTTCTGAGGAAACACTCATATTTTTTTTTTAACCCCATTCCCGATAACTCGGCATTTTCACAAACTCGGCCACCCTTCGGTCCACATTAGGTCGAGTTTTCGAGGTTCTACTGTATTGTCCAAATCTAGCTGCAAGTTTATCTGTTTGGAACTATCTTAAAAGTATAAACTTCAATGATAATTTTTCAAAGAAATATTCAATAAGATGAATCATAGCATAAGTTGTATGTTTTAAAACGAAATGTGTTTCATCCGACAATCTTCCATGCTGTTCTTTCAAGTTAAATTTCTTTCACGCATTCAAAAATTCTATAAAACAATTCAGAAATTTAATTTGCTCATCATTTTTAGTATATATTGGTCTGCAGTAAATATATCTTAATCGTTTCCCTCTTTCTGGATGTTTTACATTCATTACATTCTTTTAATCAAATTTTTTGTCTGGGTGTAATCTACATTTTGTGCAAATTTCTGCAGAGCTGCAGCTACTTTTTTATCGAAAAGTTTTACCGCATATGAAACATTTTGCCTTTCCAATGATAAAGGATATAATACCTTTAAAAACAAAGATGGTGCAAACTTCACAATTTTGCCTTCTTCTGCTCTTAATATCTCATTTAGATAAAACAAAGTAGCAACACATTTTGTTTCCTTTTGTGTGTCAGGAGAAAAAATGTCTGGTTAGAATGGTGTTGATTCAGCCAATTATTTCGAATTGATTTTAATAAGTGCACAGAATCAAATAGTAGTAAAATCAATTCTTCTGAGAATGGATTCTTCACAGATACTTTAATTCATCACCACAAAAAAAGTAAACATTTTACGATTTATTCTGTTGTTATCGGCAATCATGTAAACAA
Organism: Centruroides sculpturatus; assembly: GCF_000671375.1. NCBI lineage: Eukaryota > Metazoa > Arthropoda > Arachnida > Scorpiones > Buthidae > Centruroides > Centruroides sculpturatus. The sequence goes on along the minus strand of NW_019385535.1, from coordinate 135,879 downwards.
CTTGATTACCAATGCTCACAACTTTCAACACTTGTTTTGTTAATTTCAACAACTGTCCAGCTTTAAAACTGCAAACTGGATATAATGCAATAATAACCTTTATCTTTAGAAAATAATGATGCCACTAGAAATACCAAAATACATTTAGCTTCTGACATTTTTTCATTTACTGCTAATCCATAAATTCTACCACCTTTGTATAATGACATGGGTTTTACATGTATTTCATCTAATTGTAGTATAACTATTTTATCTTTTGAGTTAAAGCATTGAAGTTTTTCTTTAAGATATGTAATATGTTCTGTATTTGGATCAATACTATTAATAATGCTACTAATAAAACTTCTCAAATAGGATATATGTGGTAATGTTAAAACATTACTATTTCTAACGAGTCTATATGCAGTAGGAGAATGAAAAAATAACATGGAAGCCCATATTAAAGTTTCAGAACTGTATCTTGGTTGTTTCGAACTAAATAAATTTATATGTTCACAGAGAAATGATAATTTTGTATTTAAAATTTAAAAGAATCCTCACCCTCAGTGCTTAAACATTCTAAGATTATTTGTGCAGCTTGATGCAGTTTATCTTTTATTTTTACTTCTGATTCGTTATATCCTTGTTAATGACTCAATAATGCCTCAAATTTAGTCCATCGATCACATTTTTTTTTCTGATCCTAAGCCATTTAAAGTTTTTGTTATCCAATTGCGTTCCATTAAAATATATGCATATATCAAAATTTTGAAACAATTTAATATCATGGGTTACTTGTGGAATATCTGACATTGTAATTTTATATAATAAAACATATTTTGTATTAAATATATACAACCAAGAATTTGCAACATGATTGGAAATACCATCTTTCAAATCTGCAAATGATTTAATGATATCTTTTTGGCACAATTCACGAAACTGTTGATTGTCACGTTCAAATAATTCTTTTCTTCTGTCATCACCAGATTTTTTATTTGGCTGGAGGCTTATGTGAAAGGTAAGCTGGACAATTTGGAAATATAAGCTTCTTCAGTGATTTTTGGTCTTAATCTAGGAACTATTAACCATGATCCATCATCTCTTTTTACTTTATCTTCATTGATGATAAATTTGTCATCAAAATGTTTAATACACACAACACTGTTTTTAGAAGGAGAGAAGTCATTACGAGGTATAGCTTTAATGCACTTACTAATCATTTCTTGACTTTTGGGAAAAGAGAAAACTGTTGTGTGCGCTGTAGATGAATAATTGCTTTTACAGCCTATCACACAGCATCTTTGAGGCATCTATTAAGTAAATACATATATTTAAATTCTTTTTAGTTATAATGTAAAATAATTAGTAACATATTCTTACGCATATCTACTATAGCACATATACAAGTATATAACATGTTATTAACTTTTGTTATATCTAATTTTATCCTAATTAAACTAGTTTATTCATTACACTTAGAATTATATTATAAGAAATTATTAATATTTTAATGAATAGGACAACTTAGATAACTTGGTGTAAATCAGTAATTGTACCAATTGCCGAAGTCTTATTGCTAACAAGAAAATCTTACCATTATTTATAATATCCAATATATATGTCAAACTGACTTTATTCACAAAAAAATATGATTTGTAACTAAAATGTCTTTCCTTTTAATGTGCATTTACGAATTAGACGTAATTTGAAAATATCGAAAAATGGTCTACATAATAATTAGTTATGTACTAAAAATACCCTTAATTTTCTTATTTTTATATAATTAATAATCAAGAAATTGTCTTACCTTTGATAAACTATATGTATATAAATATCTAAATAATAACCAATTTGATAAACTTATAAAATGAACTAGAACGAGTTTTGATATATCCAACACCACGTTGTCCAGTAAACAATGAATGACCAGTAGTTTGACATCACAATTCTTTAACAGGGTTACAAGCAGGCCTTGAATAATGATGGTTTCGGTTCTCACACTGTGCAAGATAATTGTAACCGAAAATAAATTTGAAAAAAATTTCCAGAGCAGATCATGCCTAAACAATACCATCTGTTCAGTTACATAGAATTACTTGCTTTGAAAAATATCACTCATTACGACACTCTGAATTACCCCATTCGGTGTTAACTGAAGCATTGAGAAAATCCGAAAAACAATTTTTTCAAATCACCCCTTAATTAATTTCACTTCAACTATTTTAATTATACAGGAAATAACTCCTTTTAGAAAAAAATATCTAAAATTGTGACAATTATGCTAATTATGTAATATTATTTAAAATACGATGTTTGTGTTTGCATTAGGATGATATTTATGAAGTGAAAGTATATTGTTATATAAGATTAATTTTTATTAATTTATTGTGATTAAATTTATTACATAAAATACCAAGAATTTGAATAACTAAAGATTTTAATATATGTTATGCTAGATGAACATTTTCACCATTTTTAATCCATAAAATTATGTCTCTCTAATTACAAAAATTTACTGTCCGGTGTTTAAAAATATGAAAAAAAATTTGAAATTGTTTTAGATGTTTTTTGATAATTTGATAGGAAATTTAATTTTTTTAACAAAACTTTGGCATCAATTGGTATTTGACAAACAATCAGAGATTTTCCAGTTTATGAGGAAATGTTTACAGCTTACAGAAAAAATAAATAAGAACTAAAAAATATTTCCACTCCTGAAAATTTATAAATTTTTACAATAATTTAAGCGTATTTTAATGAAAAATATTCAAATTTCAGTATAAGTTACCATTTAGTAAATTAGACTTGTTTAACGGGAATTAAAGGTAATTTCATACGTAAAAAGAACTAAACATGAACCACTTTTACTGCACCTGCTCCTATAAAAACATTTCGGTCGTTAATTTAATAAATATGTACTTTATATATAACTCTGGATAAAAAAATATTGATACTTTATACTATACTTGTGTTATTTCATAAAAATTTAATTTTTCAGATGAACTCTGTTAAACGCATACTGAACTATAGCAAGTTAAAATCGGAAGCCTCGTACGAAAGTTTGCCTAATAAACGACCACCCTCAGACTGGCCACAAAGAGGAGAAATTCATTTCGATAATGTTTCTTTACAATACTCCAAGGATAAAAATATTGTTTTAAAAAACATAACATTTCGTGTTCGCTCGGGAGAAAAGGTAAAACATTTTCAATCCAATGATTCTTGCTTTTAATTATTGTGTTAAATGGTTTCTATTATTTATTAATTGCAGATAGGAATTGTTGGGAGAACAGGAGCAGGAAAGAGTTCATTAATTGCTTCGTTATTTCGCATGACGGAGCCAACGGGAACAATAACCATCGATGGAGTTGACACTAAGGAAATCGGTCTTCGTGATCTACGTAGTAAAATATCTATTATTCCTCAAGTAAGTAATAATGAATTCGGACCAAATAGTTTATACTCGATACTATGTATGTATGTGTTTACTATGAAAGACATTTTTCGTTCCTTTATTATATAAACATTTGTTTTTTAAATGAAATAAAGTTTACAATTTAATGATAGCTGATATCCGAGCAGTTAAAATGTCAACCTGAGGAACCTGGATCGAATTAGGATGTGTTGAGAAATTTAAGAAATTTTTTACAAGATGATCTGTCTCTCTTTTTCGTCATCCAGTTTATTTATTATGGCCCTAGCTTAACCCAAAATAGACTTCATAAAAACGTCCACTTACATCCCATGGGGCAGAAAGTTTTAAAAAAAACTCCAATGATATAGGAAACAAATATCTGTGCACATATATATCAAACGATACAAACTATTTATGTAACTAAATAATTTTCAGTGTTTTGAGTAATTGGTAAATAATGATTATTATGTTTCATGTATGCTACTTCAATTAAAACCCTAAAAATATTATTTTTTTAACATTTAATGTCTGTCTGCAGAATCTTTTTTCTAGTTTTTTTAAAATACAAATGAAAGGTTACATAGTTGAAAATTTTTCGCTGACTGGTCAAACAATTCGAAACTTCTAATAATAGGATGCGGGAGCTATTCTGACACAATCGACAGAATGAATATTGTGAAACGTTGACAGCATTCGCTATAGTATTGGTAAAAATATTGCAAGCCACGTCTGTTGCGGCATTTTTATTTAGTCCTCCGTAGACATCGTATCAGGTTTTTCATACCGAATATTCAACTGAACGTTATCCAAGAGACCAATTTAATTGACCTTATATCTGGACACATGGAGGCCAATAAATAATTGAAAATTTTGTATAACATTTCTCGAGCAATGTATAGGTAACAACAACGTGATGGGGCGACCCTTTTTCCTGCTGAAAAGCACGATTATTTTCAGGATGCATCAAAGTATGCAAGTAATCAGTCATCACATTCCAATAACCCAGTATTTAAGGACTTCTTCAGATTCATAAATAGTCCAAATAAGGTTTATGACAACGCTTCCCATACTATCACAGAGCCATCATTGCTTTGAAAAGAACAACTTGTTAGGATGGGTCAGGAAGTCATATGGTTGCCATTACATTTGCATTTTTTCATTAGCCTAGTACAAATGATAACGGAGATTTATCTAATCACATAAGTTGATACCTGAGAAAGTTTGTTTTTATAATTTCTGCAGGGAAGGAACAATGTCGAATCGCGCTCTTTAAGTATTAGCACATAGGACCTTGGCTTCAGAAGGAAATGATATGCATCGTGAAACACATTGTTGGGTTGCTTAACTAACCACCTGCAACTCGAAGACATCAATCATTCATGGGTGGCCACTAGCACTCATGTATGATTGCTACTATACAACATACTAGTAAGCAAATTGTACCGATAAACATACATAGAACGTTTATCGGTACCATTTGCTTGCTAGTGGGCACTGGTATGTTTATCGATAATATATACTTTGTTACAATTGCTTTTAAGAATCTTGGGATTCTTGCTACTTAAAATACTGAATGACAAACAACGATCAAACGATCCACGATCAAATCTTCCATATTTAACCGTTTTCATTGATTGATGCATTAATGAAAACGATACATGTTTGTTTATTTACATTTTGAGTTTTGTTTGCATACATAAACTCAAGTTAAGGCCGACAATATGCACTTTCATTACCATGGTCTGTAGAAATTACATTTGTCAGTTTACGTAATCATCGATAATTTGTTAATATTGCAAACGTGGCGATGAAGTTAGCACTTGCCCTACGGATGATGGGATAACTCAATTTTAATTTTTTTCTATTTAATTGAAGAAGAACGTATTTGATGAATTGGAGAAAGTTTTTTTCGTCACACTGTGGATTTCCTTAGAAAATCAAATGTTTATGACTGCACGTGAATATATTTTGTAATATACGAATATAATGAGAGCTTATTGAATCATATTAAATCGAATTTGAGCATAACCTGCATAACTTCCTTTAGGTTATTGCTAGAATGATGACAATAGCACTATTGTTAGTTATGTTTTTGCAGATGAGCAATTTATACCTCTTGTGCTTTGAAATGAGGATCTTTGGACCGTTGGTTTTCAAGTGACGTTATGACGTTGTGAGTTGCAAAAAGAAACCACGATTGTATTCTTGTTGTTTTGAGTTGTTTGATAGAAATTCTGTATATATCAATACATGCAACAGGATTTCAACATATATAAATAATTTGTATTAGTCTTTCACGATATACGAAGACTTTCGTGTGTGACACGTTTGCAAGCAAAGTGACAAATAATGAGTAACTTAATGAGGAACTAAAATAATAAATGAATTTTCGAAAATTTATTTATTTCAGCTGTCATCACAAGTCTCTTTTGCACATTATTTGTACCTGGCACCTATTTCCGAGCTCTAATTACGAAATCGTTGGTGGTTTGTTAACAAATATGGTACTTAAAAAATAAGAATGTGGTGTTATAAACAAAAATAAAACCTTTCATGGGAGAGCATTTCAGCAGTTTAGTTACCACCAAAATCTATCGCCTTCTTACTGAATAATTTTTGTAAATAAAGAGAAATATAATAAATGTTTTCGAAAAAAGAAGAAATTCTGTTTTTCAACACTATGTAGTGCAACCACAGAACCACTTAGCATTTTTTATCTTAATTTTTATTCAGTTCATTTGACATGCTGAATCATGTGCATCTTGATTTGATGAAATTTTCTGTTTCTGTTTTGTAAACGTGATTAGTACTGTAATTTTGAAATCTGAACTCAATAAAAGTTAAAATAAAAATGCCAAGTGTTTCCGTGGTTGCACTACATAGTGCTGAAAAACAGAACAAATAACGATGTGGTTTCGAAATTACTAATCAGAAGAAATTCGTTGTTGAAATTGTTTAATATTATTATAGTTAAGTAGCAGGTGGGCCCGGCGTTGCTCGGGCAATAGTAACGATAACTAAGATAAAGATTATTACTTTACAGTCAACCTTACCCGTTTTCACAGAATGCAAGAATTGGGTCCCCTTGTTTCCAGACTAATTAGAGAATTTTTAGATGGTTCGAAAAATATGTTCGATTTCTCGCAAAAACGAAAAAAACTGCATCTGCGTATTGCACGTCGCTCTCTTAACAATTCCATTGTTACGTAACATTTCCATTGTTGACACTTCCATTGTTACTTAAAACTTCCATTGTTGATGGAAGTGTTAAGCCTTAATCCTGTGTCTTAATCTTGTCCCTCTCCCCCGTGGGGAGGAATTTCGAAAAATCCCTTCTTAGTGTGCGCTCTCCTAACGTACCCTAACTGTGTATCAAATTTCAACTTTCAACTCTTAACCGTTTGGGCTCGTATCCATAATGTATATAGAATTTTTAATCCTGTCTCTCTCCCCCCGGGGGGAATTTCGAAAAATCCCTTGTTAGTGTGCGTTCTCCTAACGTACCCTAACTGTGTACCAAATTTCAACTTTCAACTCCTAACCGTTTGGGCTCTGCGCTTATTATTATTATTATTATTATTATCATCTCGATTATATATTAGATTCAGAACATTCAATGCTACTTTACTAACGTCTAATAAATATCGTCCCAACGAATTTCCGGAATTTTCAGGCTTGTTGCTAAATTAGTTTTGCATAATTTGTTAAACTGCTTCAACTGGTGTAAGCTCACATCTTCGTAAATTATTTTACCGGTTACACATAGTGATTTATCGGAAGTTGATCGCAATATTAAGATAATTAGAAACCAGTATAAAGACATCATTTGGACAGAAGTACAATTTTTACATAGTAGGATAGATACGGTGAACTGCTTTTTAATTATTTGTTAAAATTACACCTAACGTTGTGATTGCTTGCTGCGTTAATACTAAAATTTAATTGGAAAAAGATAACTTTGATAAAAATCAACTACATCCCAACAGTAAATAAATGTAATCGCTTATTCTTCTCTGTGTGTTGGAAATTTTATGAATTACCGCATGAATTCTGCTAGTTTGTGTATTTGAAAAATTTCCGATAACTTGAAATTATCCAGCGTTGAAAAATCCATCATAATATTAATGTATTGCAATTTGTGAGAATACGGGCGAGGGAACAGAGCCCTCTCGTCAGATCGGGGAGATCCGCTCACAGAGTCACTGGATGGCATTCTATCGAGTGGCGAGGGGGATGAGAAAGTCGACTGGTGTCCGTGCAAGCAATGATAGACAAGTTCACTGGTTAAACAAATAAAGAAGCAGTTTATTATATAATTAAATCTAGTTTATAGGAGTATACATAAGGAAGTTACTGATTTAATGCTTAGATGCATATAACACATAAATCTATCTATAACGGCGATCTAACTAGTAACCTTGTCATGTGCCTAAACTCTAGAGTGAGAAAATTTACAAAGATTACTGCACTCAGATATACCTTAATATGCTGTCAAATGATGGTATGCGATGATTACTCTGGTCTATGGAAACAGGAACATTCTTATGTCTTCTACCTGCTTCTCCTCAGGCAGGACCGGGATGGGAGAAACTTGTACTCACAACTTCCTGGGACGATCACCCTGAACGTCCCGTGACGATTGTTTTTATTAGATCGTCGTAGGCCCTGAGCGAACTGGTCGTTCGTCGTTACGATGACTAATTAGCAGACGCACACAGACTTGCCTTTCTTCCTTCCTATCTTGTTGATGTGTAAGAGTCAACATCCGATCTATTTCTGTGGGAACTTGCGATAATTTTTTCTCATCCTATAATGTCTACCCTCCCTTCGCAAAAGTCATTAACCCCTTAAACTCAAAAATTTACGGCCTCAAAATTCTCGGTCTCATAGGGGTGTGCTAAACATCTGTATCAGAAATGAAGGCAAAATGAGTGTGTAGCATTGATACAGGTTAGAAAGTCGATTGTCAAATCTCTAATGTAAAAATATAATATTTACAACGATAAAATTGAACAATTCGAAAGTCTCCAGCAGCTTACGCTATCACAATATGTACAACAATTCTTCAATGATGACGGTTGCAAAAATACAAAAACTTGTGATAATCTGTCGAAAATACGCTGGTCCAAAAATTGCCAAATTAATGAAAATTACTGAATTACTAGTTAAAAAACAAACTGAATATTAACCACTTGTTGTCCGAATATTTTTAGGAATTTTTAGTTATAGGGGAGATCGGGGCAAGATCGGCATGTTAAGCTTTACTTAAATTTTGTGTAATAAATACTGCTGTAAACTGAAAATAACCTTTTGCATATTGTCTATTGGAATGTTACCTTGCTATAGAACTGGTTAAAATCAGTTTGGAAATAAAAATAATTAAAATAATTACAACTTTACAAGAAGAGAGAAATTGACGAAGTTGCCCCGGGTATAGGGGCAAGATCGGCAACTTCTCTCTTTTTGTAAAGTTGTAATTATTTTAATTATTTTTATTAAAGTTGCCCCTGGTATAGGGGCAACAGTAATGGGGCAAGATAGGCACGTATATAAAATTATGTTATTAACAATGTATAAGTTGGAATTCACTATTAAAACAAAGAAATACAAATCCAACACCCATTTAATATTATTACAACGAAATGCAAGTTCAAAGACATATATACATGAATAACAAATGCAAACATGTTTTCATTTATCATCTGTTTGATTTTTATCCTTTGCTTCTAATGTGGCTTTATGTTGCCGATCTTACCCCGCTAGTCATGATTTCGAAACATTAAGTACAACCCTGAGAACAGAATGCCAAGCCACGATCTGGCCACGTGAATAAGTTGAAGTTACATCCTTCTAACAGGAAAAGTAACTTTCGTTATCATGGAATTATAACAAAACCTGCCAATTCAATATAAATGGAAAAAAAATATTATATGGAATTCAACGAAAATGAAAATTTGCTTGATAATTCAACTACGCTTGTTGGAGAACAATAAAAACACTACACTCAACAAGCCACCAATGAAACTCAACTGCCTAACCTATAATCAAAGTTTTTTTTTAATTTGTTTTTTAAAAAAAGCGCTTGACAAACTTGCCCCGCATGCCGAAGTTGCCCCGATCTCCCCTACATGAAAAAATACTTAAAACTGAAAATTAACGAAAGAAATGCGTTAGTTTTGAAGAAAAAGCTTCAAACGTTTTTTTCTGTTGTCTCCCCTTTCTGCAAAATCTGACACTGATGATTCATTGTTTACACAGCTGGATGACCTTGAGAACATCTGGTGTTGGATTCTCCGGGACATTCTCATAGACGTCTTGGGAGGACAAAAGTTTAAAGTAGGGTGAATACTAGCTGGCAGTATATTTTTAAATATTTTTAAAAAATTAAAATTTTTATTGCGATTTCCGACCCCCGATTTAATTAAACGTATATATAATAAAATATATTAATTACTTAAAAAAATTAAAAAAACTATTGAAGGTCGTTTTTGACATTAGAAACTAACTTTAAATAACTTTACCGAAGTAAAATCCGTGCACTACAACTTTAGAACAATTAATTAAATTTTATTAAAAAATCGCATTAAAAAACAATTAAGCGTTAATCGTGCATCATTAAAGGTAAATTAAAATCGCGATAAAAATTTTTCGCGCGGGAAAACATTTTTGAAAAAATTTGGAGACTTAAAAAGCATTGCAAAAATCCAAAAAAAGTTTTATGGGCCGAAAGGATCGAGTTTTCTGTAACTCTATGTAACCTGCCCGAGTTTATTCTGGTCCAAACGGCAAGGGTTAATTAATTAATTAAACTAAAGTTAACAATGACTTTGAATACATGAAATTCAATCTTATAAAAAACGATTTGATAAAATAAGTGGAAACAAATAACCAAACTTTTGCTAATGCGTTACAGATATACGATTAACGATACAGAGAAATGAGCGATTTGGAAACGTTAAGCGAATCTTTTAACTTGCAATCACTGCAGATTCTCTTAAATGTTCTCAGGCCACAGGTTTCTGACAACACTCTCCTTCTATACCCTACTCAGGAAAAAAGGGAGAAGTTTTCAAGAATGTCCAGAGCAAAATAAATCCTGCTTAATGATATATTGGAATATCTAGTTTAAAGAGTATGTCTTCTGCAATAATTAATGAAATAACAAACTACAATATTTACCTTTGTCATAATTGCAAAGCAAAAAATGTCGTATTGACACGAATTGTAAAATACAAGCAATTAACACAGCGTTGGCGAATTTTTCAGGATCCGATGTTATTTACCGGTCCTCTTCGAAGAAATATCGATCCATTCAATGAATATTCAGAAGAAATGCTGTGGCAAGCCATAGAACAGGTTATAAATAATTAAAAATAATACAATTTACTACATGATTTTACTCTTTAATACTTTTAATAATTGTTCATAATTCCTATTTACATTAATTAAAGGTACAATTAAAAGAAGTTATCAATAAATTGCCCGGAGGATTGGATACACATTTATCAGAAGGAGGGCGAAATTTCAGCGTGGGAGAAAGACAGTTAATTTGTCTCGCCAGAACGATTCTTCGTAAGAATAAAATTCTTGTCATGGACGAAGCAACGTCCAATATCGATAAAAGGTTAGAACAAACAAAATTAAAAATATCTAAATTTAAGTATTAATTATTTGATTTTGTGGTCTATTTTGTGTAGAGAATTTTTATAACATTTTTCACAATACTCTCAAAATTAAGAGTTTATAAATAAATCGTAACTTACACATTCATCTTACACATTCATATTTATCGACTGTATGATAATGCAATATTTTTCATTTCGTACTTAAAGATTGGAGTAATGTTGGCTTGCATAAATATGTGATAGGTAGGATTTTTATATGATTGATAGTGATCCAATGTCAAAATAAACGTTGACTTGAGTAGTTAATTGACTCTGTTCTGTTGGACGAAGATACAATGTTGAAGGCGCGTAATTCAAATCCAGGTTTTTTTTTGAATGGTGGGTGTTCTGAAAACCTCTGTTACATGTGCATATTTTTCATTTTACTTTAGTCACGTTGAGTCTCGCAGACCCAGGAAATTGATTTTAAATTTCGAAACATTGTACAGCGGTTCAAACACTGATTATATTATCAATTTCTTCAATTTGTTGTTTTCTAGCGATGTAAAGTATTCATGCTTATAAATTTGAGTTTATAATACTTATTTCAATGTAATTTGATCCCAAAAATACAAAATTGCAACTTGCAATAATTTATCTCAATTTACACTGAATATTCCCTTGTTTGAAATTTCTGAGAAAGGTGTTGTTAATTAAAGTGAGAATAGTAAAGCTTTGTTAATTCTGTCTCACAAAAGTTACACCCTACACTGTGAATGTGAATAAACCGCTTATTTTTTGTGATTTAATAAAAAAAAACTCCTTTCTCCATTAGAAATGGGTGAAATGGCATTGTAGTTGTTTTTATTTTGTATATATCTTGTTTAATAATTTCCCTGCCAATGAAACAAACTTAGGGCATGAATATATTTTCTGTTGTAATAGCAGTTCTTTGATCCGTCTTTCCAGTTTCTTACTGTGTTTCCGGTGGTGTGAAAATTTATTCTCCACTTTCTGCTTGCTCGAGACCGTGATTGACATTCCATTTGCTTACTGAGGATTTAAATTTGCAATCGCCGTTCATTGTTTCTCCCTTATGCTGGAATGATTGCACCTTTATTTAGCTTTCGTATTACATTACCTCTCTTGTCGGTCATTCTTGCTAACGTGTTAAAAGTATTGCTTGAAATGGCTAATATTGTTTTAGTTTGTTTAGATAGTATTTCTATCTGCTGTTTTGAGATATTGTTTTTTAGCTTAGCATAAGCCAATTCTCACCTTTCTTTCAGTAAGTATGAAGATCTATTTTATAATACATTTGTCTGGGATAATAAAGCTTCAGTTTTCTTCGTTTCCAGGTCAAATAAATATTCGGGCCGAATCTGGATTTAATCTGGATTTGGTTTTCTACGTGTTATCAGAAGATGGGCAAAGTACAATATCGCAAACGTAATTTAATATTTTCGAATATAAAGCTGATATTAGAAACTAAATTCAAAATTGTTTTTTGCTATTATAAGCTAAACCTTTTGGAAAGCTGAAGACTAAAACAATGTTAAGCATAAACGTAGGTTGTGAGAACTGTGAGAACAGGGACTCTGGACCAGTCTAATTCCTCTCACTCTCAGGATGGCATAAAGATCAAGTGGAAGATCGGTAAGATCTCTTTCTCTCAGGGACCTGACACAACTTTGTCTAAACTACCTGACTAAGACGTGTTAAAAATCAACTTACCTTCTCAGTGGTTGAAGATGTATTCTAACTTGCCTGATTTCTTGGAGAGTATAGTACTCTCTTAGAAAAATTCGAATGTTTCTACTGTATCGTGAGCCGACGATAGAGTTAGGCATTAGCTTAAGTCGGTTTAGAAAAGTAACTATAGTGAAAACTGTGTAGGCGATCACGTGCATTCGACGGGCACCTGCCAAAACGGGCAAAAATATCTGGCGCCAAATAGTTTATCCATAGAGTCTTTGTATTAGTTACCAGTATTAAATGACTACCTGTGTAACGCGACCGCGAGCATCGATTTTTGGTTAGAAACAACATACAACAACTGTAATAAGAGACCACTTCCGCGAATATATCTGATCTAAACTATTGTTCAATAACGGTTTCCTCCTAATAGTCTAAACTCTCGTTAGAATCTACTTTAAGAACTTTTTCCACCCTTGAAATTAGGTGCAGGTGTTAATGAATTACCCTAGCAACAAAGGAAATTCATTTCAGTTTGTTAGCAATTGTCCGAAAAACAAAAGAAGTGCGCAGTCTGTCGTTAGAAGATCGTGTTAAAGTTATCACAACAGCAATTAGCGACAAAGTATAAATATGGGTAAACGAAATTTATTTTACCGTAGACCTACAGTATTTTTCTTGGGTTATAAAATATTGTACAAGATACAATTAATNAAGGAAATTCATTTCAGTTTGTTAGCAATTGTCCGAAAAACAAAAGAAGTGCGCAGTCTGTCGTTAGAAGATCGTGTTAAAGTTATCACAACAGCAATTAGCGACAAAGTATAAATATGGGTAAACGAAATTTATTTTACCGTAGACCTACAGTATTTTTTTGGGTTATAAAATATTGTACAAGATACAATTAATAGGCTGATCTCATCGTTTGATAAATTTTATTTTTATTTACTTATTAATTAATAATTTATTTATTTATTTTGAAGCTCATGTGCAGTACATGTGCGATAGTTTCTGTATCAACCTAGGTTATTTCCACGTTATAAGGTAAGGATAGTGTATCCGAACCTCTACATCTATCGATGGAGAGTTTGCAAATAAAATGGTTATATTACCTGACGTCAATACATAACAAAACACAGAGAATTGATTAGATCCTGGGAGTCTTGAAAGGATGATGACTAATCTATTGCATACTGGGTGAAAATACCAAAAACGGAACAATGACTGGAGCATGAGTAAAACGTAATTAAAACAAGACTAAATGTTAGCTTTTTCTTATATACAAATTTCACATCAAATAGGAACATTGTGATATCACGCCATGCTTCTGTCAAGAGAAAGAAATCGAACGATTCTGAGGATAGTTCGGACGGGTCACCACTCTGACATTATCATTTTGGGAGAAACTAAATGTCCTTTTCCCTGTGTCAGAAGTAGTTAAACACTGATAATTTTTCTAGCAAGTTAAAATTTTAAAATAATATTTTAACAAATATTTCTCCTAAATCCCAGATTCTTAAAAAACATTCTTTATTTCGTCTTAATCAGTAATAATACATTTCTTTCTATCTTGAGTAAACAATATATAAAACACGTGGCTCTAAGTCTGTACGTATCCATACGATGTTATGTTTTCTGATATATGTAACACGATGACTAACAGTGACGAAAGACTATTTATTTTTGTTGAATCAATACACGAAAACTCCAGTTACAGCTGCAAATAAGTCTGAACTATAAGTCTCGAGTAAATGAGAATGATTATATTCGTATTTGATCACTCTGTTTGATATGAGGATAAGATATTGTTGCTGAATCAGTGCTACCACCACAATTTAGATTTTTTTACAAGTAGCTGAATAGTTTTAAACCATACATCTAATTGCAGGTGTGCGTATCAGTAACGAGCAGGCCTGGTGAATTTCTTCGGATTTTCTTCACTTGTCTAACATCTGAAATTAAAGACTGTAAAATGTGGTGGCAGAACAGATCTAGTAACAGAGTTTTATATCCATATCAAACAGAAATCTCTAGCAGAAGCCTGACTTCAACTGTAAAGAAAGTGCTCGTGTAAATATTCCTCAAGAACAAGTAGTGTTTTGTCACTGTTAGTTGCCTTGTTACATACAGTAAAAAACATTATACGGATGCACACAGATTTACCTGTATGCACGTGTTCCATCCATTGTAAAACCCAAACAGGAAGAAATCTGCTTCTGATTGATGGTTTTTTTGGCAAACCTTTCACGAGATGCATTTCATTAATTCAAATGGAGCGCTATTTATTTTACGTAATGTGGAAAATTTAATACCGCGAAATCTTCTTTCGTAACAACTGTATATTATGTTTATTACACACGGTTTTCGTTTTCATCAAAAATTCTTAATTTACATTAAATTTTAAAGTTATATTTTGTATTTATATTCTTAGTGTTTGCGATTCATACTAATGCTAATACTTAAAATCGATATTTATAACAGTTTTCTGTTGTTTTATATTTAGTACCGATTCCCGTATACAAAAAATAATTCGAGAGAAATTCAAATCATGTACAGTGCTGACCATTGCCCATAGATTAAATACAGTCATCGATTCTGATAGAGTTTTGGTAAGAATCTTTTATTTCTAATATAAAATAAATATGAGTTTTCAATACCCCCTTTTCATATTTTTAGGTTCTAGACACAGGGAAACTACAAGAATTCGACTCGCCCTATGCATTACTGAAGAACGTAAATGGTACATTTTATAATTTGGTAAAGAACACGGGAGTAGCTTCAATGAATGAGTTATACAAAATTGCCAAAAATAGATATTATGTTAAAGAAAGTATGGAAAGAACAAAATTATAAAAAGTAGATCCTCTTCGATATAAATCAATCTTTACTAGATTTGTGTTAATTTTTTTTTAATTCTGTTTTTAGAAATATTTCTCTATACTGCTATTTCTCATCAATAGGGCATAAATTGTTAATATCTAAATATTTAATAGTACTTGTAACCTCTGTTAATTTTATACCGGATGTATTAATCATGACAACTAACTACATATACATGACATAATTGTTTATTATGTAATTAATGTCCATCGTAATAATGCAAGCTATTTGTTATTTTAATTTACTTGGCACGAGATCGCTCCAATAATTGCGGCTATTACTCCAGGCGTCTCCAGACAACCAATGATAGAAGATGAAGCCCTCGACCAATAACAGCATACTAAATAGTTTGGTATTACTAGTTGATTTGTTTTTCTATATACAGGTGCTTCTACTCTGTTTCTTCTATATTAACTAATATTCAAAATGAATCCTCGCCTGAATAATGTTATTATTGTGAAGGTAAATAAATAATTATTTGTCTTATTTCCTTAAATAAAAAATTCAAAATTAAGTTATTACACTCACTCATACAAATACATATATGTTCGGATCATTATTTATAAATATATCCAGATGCTAATTGTTTTCATTATAATGTAGAATATTTTAAAAGCACATTTCTTTATCCAATTATTTGAACTCTAATAATTTACATTTATTAAAATAACAATTGTGAGTAACTTAAAATAATAAAGAAAGTAATGTGTAATTTTTCTCAATTTAGAACAACAATAATGTTTATTTATATCAATTACAATAATGAAATTTAGAAATCGTTTATTGTAATCTGTTGTTTTTTAATGGTAACATTTTAAATTTTTTAACATAAATAATAAGCAATCAACTAAGAAAAAGTATATAAAGTATATTTCTTTGACTACACCTTATTCATTAACTATTACATAAAAAAATAAAAATGTATATTTTTAAAACATATATATGACCTTATTAAGCCGGATGCACACATGCGGCGCGCGCAAGAAAAAGCGGTGTCGCAAAAGCGTCTTCGTCGCGCGGCAGCACTACCAAACAAGCGGCAAACGCAAATCTCTCTACATCTCGGTGCATGCGCAAAATATTCAAGATGGCGGGTAATTCTAATTCTGCTGCTCTCCTCATGTTTACAAATTTCGTTTTGTATACTTCACTTTATGTCTCTAGAAGACGTCGACGAAGAAGATTTGACCGGAGATTTTGGATCAGAGACATTTTCTTAGATCGAGAGAGAACTGGTATTCAAAATACACTTATTCCTCGTCTAAGATCTTTCGACAAAGAATATTACTTCGAGTAAGATTAGTTTGTTTTGACTTTTGACTTAAATTATATATGATTGCTTGTGTTAAATTTATTATTTTGTTATAGTTTTTTCAGAATGTCTCCCAAAAAATTTGACGAACTATTAAATAAACTTGGACCGAATATAACTAGGCAAAATACCAGATGGAGAGACGCAATACCTGCGAGTGATAGACTTGCTGTAACATTGAGGTAAATGTAGCAAACAAAATGGCAGTTAATGTCGAATATAAAAATATTTACTTACAAGTTAGTAAATTAATATTATCTTTGTGGTGTTAGTTGAGACACTATAAAATTTATATATAACAAACCTAAATTCTAATTGCAATATTATAATATATACACACAGTAGGCTATATATAAGTTTCTATTTCAAACATCTTTGAAATAAAAGAAACATTTTCTATATTTTTTATTTATACTTGACTAATATAAAAATGCATTTTGCATATTTGTGTTTATTGTAATTGCTTATTTTTATCTATCATTTTTATATACTGTTTGTTTACATGATAGAGTAGTTAATAATATTTTAAAACTTATTTTATTACAGATATTTGGCATCAGGAGAAACGTTTCGAAGCCTTTCCTATTCCTTTAGAATGGGAAGATCAACTGTGGGGAAAATTGTAAAAGAAACTTGCATGTGTATTTGGGAAGAATTATCTAAAGATTTTGTACATTTTCCCACAACTCCAGAAGAATGGATAAATATTGCTTCTGGTTTTGAACAGAAATGGCAATTTCTCCATTGCTTAGGTGCAATTGACGGGAAACATGTTATTATAGAATGTCCGTTTAACACAGGAAGCTTAAACTTTAATTATAAAAATAGCTTTAGTAAAGTTTTATTAGCAGCCTGTGATGCACACTATCGGTTTATCTTTGTGGACATCGGAAGCTATGGTAGTGAGAGTGATGGAGGAATTTTTTTAGGTCAAGATTAGGCCAAGGTTTATGCCAGAACAAATTTTAATTACCAGAGCCTATGAGATTATCAAATGATGTTTTGAACTTCCTTACTTTTTTGTGGGTGATGAAGCTTTTCCATTAACAACGTACCTTATGAGGCCTTACCCACGAAAAAATAAAAATTTAATGTGGAAACAAAAAATTTTTAATTACCGTCTTTCTAGAGCCAGGCGAGTGATTGAAAATTCGTTTGGAATTTTAAGTAGTAGATGGAGAATTTATACCATTAAATTAAGTGAGGAGAACATTGACAATGTTATAAAAGCGACAGTACGCGTATGCTTGCATAATTATTTGCTGACAGGACCAACCAGAAATGAATATTGTCCTGTTGGATTAACCGATACATCCTGGAGTTTAGTGGGCCTCACTCTTTGGTATAGCCCAGAAGTAGGAAGTGGAAAGAAGGTGTAAAGTTTGAGAAGGGTTTAGGTGAAGGTGAAGTGAAAAGATGGATAGGAAAGGTTAAAGGAAAGTTGTGTTCCATGGGTTCCCATGGCGTCCGCACCGCATTTATTAAAAATAAATTGACAATGTACAAAATAGCAAATATATACAATGATAACAACAATGATAGTTACAAATAAACGTATAAACATTGAAGACAATGGTGCCGTGCACAAAGAAGCATACCCACAACTTGTGGGTTGCATGATACCTGTACAAATGAACTACCCATTCATAGTCCACAAAACAAATGCCCTGTTTGGCAGCTTGTGGATCGGAAAGTCCTATATTAACATAGAGACCGTTATCACCTTTGTGAGTATGATGTGATACTTCTGTCCATGCACTTAAAGTGTCCTAGAAGGAGAAGATCAGTTAAGTATGTTGATGCTTTTAGCAAAGTCGTTGAATGCTTTATATAATTTCTTATTATTAATAAAGCTTTTAAGTTGGCATGGCCAAAGTTCGTTTTCTTCGTTAACCCTGTCTATTAATGTTTTCCTTTGATTCCTGAAGTTTGGACAAAGATAAATGATGTGTTCTGGTGTGTCTGCTTCCTGTAAGAGACATTGACATATACCGTCTGTCTTCTTCAGAAACCTTTTTAGGTAATTTCTGAAGTTGCCATGTCCTGTCAACAGTTGTGTAGTGTTGAAGTTAGGCAAGAAAAATCTGTTTTCATTTCGGTGTTGTACATCTGGAATGTAGTCATGTGTTATTCTTCCTGTGGTACCCTCATCCCACCTTTTCTGCCATCTATACCAGATGTGTTCCCTAATTTTCTTTTTTAACCAGGTGACAGGAGTGTAGTTATAATAGCAGATGTTTGTTCCTTTGGTGGCAGTGCGGGCCAGAAGGTCCGCCCTTTCGTTTCCTTGTATGTTTGCATGTCCTTTTATCCAATTTAGATTAATAGTTATTTTCCGTTTAAGTTGTTTAAGAATGTTGATGCTTTCCCTTACCACAACCAGTTTGATGTTCAACTTTTTAATCTGAAGTAGTGCCACTCTACTGTCACTGAGAATCGTGACCCTGGTGATGTTATATTTCTGTCTGTTTTCATTAATCCATTTAAGAGCCCTAAATATTGCAAATGATTCCGCTTGATTTGCTGTGCAATGGTTCTCTAGTTTGAATCTGGCTTGATAGATGTTTTTGTCGTTATTTTTCACTACAATTGAACTGCCCACTCCTGTTTCTGACTTTGACCCGTC
>NW_019385535.1:80362-112627 GCF_000671375.1 Centruroides sculpturatus | reverse complement strand
GGAAGAAACACATTATGCACGTATCTAACCGTTCCAACCTTGTTTTTAATAATCTGCTCCGAGTTGCCAGGAACAGATGGGGTCTTGATCATGTAGCTGTCAATGCCATCTATGACTGCGTGTTTTTGCCCACTATTTGTTATGCTTCTGCTGTATGGGGAGAGGCTGCCTTCCATTCCCATAATCATCGGCGTCTCAGAACAGCACAACGTCTGGCGCTCCTGCGTCTGACTAGAAGTTATTCCACCGTGTCTAACGCTGCTCTTCCTGTGCTTGCCGGGAAGCTCCCCATCCTGCAGCAGATCCAGTACTGTACAGGCAGATTTCTTCTTTCCCGTGGTAAATGTATTACCATCTCGGGCAACGTCTATGATGCATCCTGTTACGAAATAAGTAGACCTTTTGCAGACCTCCCGCATCCTGCACTCAGAAGAGGTCTTGGGGCTCATGACTGTGCTACCAGCATCGAAGTTTTTACCGATGGCTCCAAGACTGCGCAAGGCACCGCAAGTGCTTTTGTTGTTTATGTCGATAATGAGGAATTTCATCACGACAGCTTTCCCCTGCACCCGGAGTGCTCAGTGTTTCAGGCAGAAATGTTTGCCGTCTTTAAAGCAATAGAATTCTGTAATAAAAATTTCAGCAACTA
Source organism: Centruroides sculpturatus (assembly GCF_000671375.1). Classification (NCBI taxonomy): domain Eukaryota; kingdom Metazoa; phylum Arthropoda; class Arachnida; order Scorpiones; family Buthidae; genus Centruroides; species Centruroides sculpturatus. Next base: position 111,978 of record NW_019385535.1, on the reverse strand, counting down.
CAATATTACTATTTTCACTGACAGCCAGGCCACGGTCCAAGTCTTGACTAACAAAGATACCACTCATCCCCTTGCTAGGGACACTTTGTTCTCTGCAGATCAGTCCAGTAATAATTATCATATCAAATGGATTAAGGGGCACTGCGGCACTCCAGGTAAGGAACGTGCAGACTTCCTCGCACGTGTGGCTACTTCCTTCAGGGACATCAACCCAGTGTACAGCCATTTACCGGTCTCCAGGTTAAAACAGCTCCTTTGGCAGCATACAATTGTAGTGTGGCAACAAGAATGTGAGCGTATCCCAGAGCAGCACATTTCCCGGCAGTTCTTCCCAGACGTAGCAAGACGCCTCAGCTTGAAATGGGTCCACCCTCAACACCAGATGTCACAGCTGCTCTCAGAACATGGTAAATTCAATGTATACTTATATCGGTTTTTACACGGCGACACTGACTGCTGTCCAAACTGCGATGTGCGTGATGGAGTAAGGCATTATCTTTTGTCTTGCCCACTGCTGGAAGACATAAGGAACGAGCTCAAACTTTACGTGGAAGAAGATAATCTCAATTGGCCGTGTAAGCTGGAAGTTTTAGTGTCGAGTAAAAAGTACTTTTCCCTTTTTCAAAGGATGGTCAAGCTTTACTTTAACAGAACATTAATACATTGATAAACGTTTTTCCTCACTTTTATTTACCGCATGACTCCTGACATCAGGATTTTATATCTACGTGTATTTTGATTTCTTTTCTTTTACGCTCACTGTCGGTTTTACTGCTCGGCATGTCACCTCTATGTACACACTGTATATATTCATCCCGACTGTGCCTAGCGGTGTCGGGCATAATAAAGTTTATTTTGTCTGTCTGTCTGTCTGTTTGTCTGTTCGGGCTACCAAGCTGTTTCGAATCTGTGAAATCATAACTGTGACTTATAACGACGTCCTATCTATCTCTTTTCTCTGTTATCACCAGGTTATAAGTCACGTAATTGTAAAATGGGAAAACTGCGACGGAAAAGTGACGAATCGAAAGTATCGTGAGGGCGTATTATGATGTATGTATAGGTATGACTGGACTAGAGCGACAGAGGAAAGACAAAGGAAAGAGCAAAGACGAGCGTCTAAAAAGAAGGATAAGCAGGGTCAGACCCTCAGTTGTGCGACGATTCTCGAACGAATAGGTGTGTACTGTGCTGATCTTTGTAATTATAAATTGTGAATACAACTGACTAATATTATGTTCTTTTTTATTTTGTGCATGTTATAAGTTATAAATACATATCAACAAACAACACTAACCCGATAACATTAAATCTAAGTACCGAAATGATTAATTTACTGTGATTTTTGTTATTTCTTACTCTTGTTTTTAGGTATTCGGTATTCGGCCGAATAGCGAAAAATAAACCAAATACCGAATAGTAAAACGAATATTCGTTACATCACTAATTTCCACGTGTTATTGTCATTTTTCGTCAATTATACTAAGCATCGCCATTATATAACTTACGTTTTCTACATTAGCTAACAATTTAGAAAATTTACGAGATTTAGATAAAATACATAATATACTTCGTACAAACAAAATTAATTAAATCAATTCTAGTAAATTTTATACTGAGAACTCTATAAGATAAGTGATAATCAATTATCGATTGATACCTAAATAAAATTCATAGATAAAATGCACGTGTAATTAGTAATCGACTGCTTCCTAATTCCTTTAAGAAAGCAATCTTAAAACAATAAATTTTCAAATTTCCTTTTTCGATTATATGCCGAGCGATGAAAATTCTTCAGCTAAAAGACAGTAAATCCATAACCTATCCATTAAGACAAAGTTATGTCTATAAACTGCAATAAATTCCTGTACGTACATCTCTGCTAATTAGTTATTATGGTCTGCATCACGAATATGACGTAGTCACTCATGCTTTTACCTAACTGTTTTATAGGAGAGAGTTTACTGCGTTTAACACTATTTATTTGGATCCGGTGATTTCTACGTTCTGTATCTGAAAATGACACGAATTCTACCATTATTTTAACAATATTTAATATTAACAATTAGTTTAAAATTGTGTACGAAAAAGTGAAATAATTACGAATCGTTGGATACTTAGAATACAGCAAACGCTTTGACAAATTCTTCATTGAAATATCAAGGAAATTTGAATCTATAAGTATTTCTTTCTACTGCGTTCGATTAATACATTAATAAACATTTTGTATTAACGGTTAAAACATTCACCAAAAAAAATGCAGACAACCCAATGCGTCGAATGCCATCCAAACTATTCGGGAATACTTAACTACGTTTGTTTCAGATGCTTAATTAAGAATACTCGTAGAGTAATGAGATTTCTCTACCTCATTGGTGATGACGGTGATAGATTAAGATGTATTAAAATCGGTTTTTTATGGGCAGTGACCGTCGATATATTCCTGTTATCACTGTACTTAACAACTAACATAATGGAGAAATTTAATAATTACGAAGACTTGTTTGACATCATAAATACAGAAATTTTTAACATAGTACGGTTATATTTTTCAGTTTTTGCTCTGTTCACATTACTGATTTACAACAGGAAGGGTGCCGTACGTAGATTAGAAAATGTCTTGACGCAATTAATGCTTGAAACTGTTCACTGCATCAATCCTACTTTTTATTCTGAGTATGCTTACATTAAAAAACTGGAATGGGTTCTCCTTTGCGTAATCTCCTTAACAATTAACATTGCAGTTGTGAGTGTTTCCGTTTTCAATAGTGAGAAAGAAATAATATATTTAAAATATCAACACAATTCATTGTTTAATGTTATATTCATCGTAATTTACGTAACATATATTATTTTGATAGGTGTAATAATCCAAATTCCAGTTTATTATTACGTGCTTGTAACTGCCATAATAAGAAGAAAAGTGATCGAAGCCAATCAGCAATTCGAAATTCTCTTCGATCACACAGAAATGATCCATATGCTTAAAAGTGTGCAGAGACGCCATTTGAAATGTCTACAGATGATAGAGGCAGCCGATGAATTCTTTCAGTTATACATCTTCTGTGTTTATTCTATCATTACTCCTACAATATTTTTGCTTTTCTGTAATATTCTTGTTGCAGAATATTCGAATTTCAATAGTGTTATGTATCTTCATATGTTAATCTGCTGCGTAGTTATCCTGGTCGTTACACTAGAAGCTGGTCTTCTATCTTCCGAGGTAAGTGTTCTATACAATAAACATTTATCCGGAGTTTTATTAATGTCTCAATCATTTTAGGCTCATCGTCTAGAATGTATTTTACGTGAAGTTTCAGTTCTTGGAATTCCGAAACGTCAGATATTTCAAGTAAGGAATATTTCATTACAGCAAACAAAAATATAAATGCAAGAGTTTATCGATAAATTTAATATTTTTAGATTAACACTTCGTTAGAAAGACTGAAAAAATCAAGAATTGGTTATAGTTGTTTAGGAATATTTGTCGTTTCTAATGGCACTTTAATAAAGGTACTGTACTTAGCGATATTTAAATATACCATAACTGTGAATGAAATCTTAGTTAATTTATATAACATTATACATAAATATATTGTAATAAGAGAATGTTTATGTAAACGTTTGTTTATTCAATTTTTCAGATTATTAGTGGCTTGACGACTTACATTTTGATGTATATACAAATGAGGCAAAAGACGAAACAAAGAAATTCCTCAACTTTGTCGACTGCGAGTAAATAAATACCTGTTTTTATGCTTTTGTTGTCAAAGGATAACGAAATTTCGTTGAATTTTATCACTACATAATGTAAAACTGTTGCTTTATTTTCTATTAGAATCTGCCCTATTCAAAGGCTGTATTGCTTACGTATTATATAATGCTATCTTTACATTTGTAGGAACTAGATCTCGTAGAAACAGAGCTTATGCTAACATTCCCTAAGCCAAGATATATTTTTTAATTCGGTTACTGGAATCAGTTACAGGTGGAACGTTACTCACCTTTCCGATTTCCTTTTCATGATGGTAATGGCAAATTGAATGGATATTTATTTATGCAAAGGAGTTGATTGCATATACGAAATTCTGGAAATAGTTTAGATATTATATTTGGAACTATAAAAAGAAAATTTTTCTCCCTGTTTTGTATTAATGCATTTGCTTCTCGTGTGCAATTTAAGAATCTTACTGCGATACGGTCGTATGTAATAATATAACATTTACTTGCAAATCTCTTATCCAATTATAGTTTATTTAAGTGATAGAGCAAAACTGAGACCGAGGAGATTGTAGTTTCTCTCCGTAATTGCCTGAATAGCACAGATATGCAACGTGTCAATTTTTATGCAAGATTCATAAAACTACACATTTAGTTCAACTCACTGTATGTCCTATCATAACATTGTAATTTAATTAACAAACAACACAGCCAATTACATTATTTCCTCAAATTTAATTGTTTCTCTGCTGTCCTCTTTTCCTTATGTATAAATTTTTATGTTATTTGAATGTTCTGGATCAATCGTTACAGCTGATGTTAATAGAAACTTCAATCCATTGTAACGTCATACATTCACGCGTTTTTTACGTTATAAAACATTTAACTATGTAGGCCTATAACTTTATCTATAAAATAATTTTCGTGAAAATAAATCTATGGTTTCCTGGCTTTTTGCTTCTAAAAATTAGAACATTGATTACTTTCACTTACAAGGCATACAACTTGTCATTCTTTAATATTTTAATAAGAACACGAAGAACGATATGAAACAGATGGTACAACATATCATGTACACAATAATTTTTAAAATAGGTCAAATATTCACATAATATTGAAAAATATGAAAGATGAAGAAAGAGGAAAATGCTGGTGTGTACAGGATATCGTATATAAACAAGCAATTAGGAATAAAAATGGATTACGGCTATATTAGAGTCATAGATATAAATTATGCTGAAAACGTTAATGTTTGGCAAATAAATGTTTGTCATCAGCCGCAAATGTTAAGTGATGATTTTACTAATTATTTTTTCTAATGAGTGTGGTATCGTCTGGTAATAGCAATAGTAGATATAAGCACACAGGAGCAGTGTTTATCTAATAATTGTATTTTGAAATTTTTTTTTCATGTCATGAACAAGCTTTTGTAAGCCTGTGTATTTTAAAATAAAATCGTACAAAAATTAAATTATTTTTCTGTTTAAGGTTTGTTCTTTGATAATTGCTTATTTCCGAAATTGTTTTGATGTAGTTTTATTATCTAGCGTGTTTAAAAGAACAATTATTTTAGTAATCTCGACACTAACAAATAATTTGCTTGAAAAAATGTCAGTTAACCCCAGTAGTACGTCACTTTACCTATGGCCTTTAAACAAAGTTTAAAGCTATGTAACATGTAGAGATATTAACGTTGGTTAATTAATCTAGTGTTCAATTCGAAACCGTGTCTAATTTTTGAAATTTTAATGATAAACGTTCTTATATCTATACTCTGTTTACAATTTTAAATCATGTGGATTCTGGCCATGCAGTCGTCACAGCACAGAATAGAAGAGAATATATCTATATAAAAAGTCTTAAATTTTTACCTAAAGCTTTCTGCTAAAGATGACAATCGAGATTTAATGATGTGTTTCTGATTTAAATTTTGTGATTTTAATAAGTATTGTTTGTTAGTATTTCATGATATACCTAGCTTAATTTAATCTCAAATAAAAATCGCAGCGATTAGCAAGTAAATTTTAATTGCTTTTCTAAGGAATCCAGGTTTAAGTTACATTCACAGAAATTTCTTTGCATCCATAAGATAAAAAAGAGTTTAGCATGTACAGAATAAAAAGTTAAAATAATTTCTAAATTTGCAAATCAAACAAATTATTCATATTATTTATATTATTTATAATATATTATTTCATTTTATAAGAATGTTTTCAAATATTTTTAGTATATTCTATATGAACAAATGAATATTCATTAAATCTTTGATTTATGCAAAATTTATTTTGGTCATCCATTCAAACTTATCAATGTTGTTTTTTAAGCAAACGATTGAGCACAATACATAAAAATGGAAAATGACATGATCTATGGGAGCATAACTCAAAAGTACTAAAACACAAAATTTCTTTATTTTTTCTTTCAATTTTAAGGTATCTTTATAGTACACAAAGATACCTCAATCTTTCAAAATAAAATTATTAATTATTAGCTAATTAATAATTTTTAAATAATAGCTTGTTTTTAGTGTTGGTTTGATCTATAATTTTAAAATCATATTAATAAACTAAAATTTCAATAACAGTTACATTTTTAAGAAAACCATTATTACTGATTAAATGTTTAAACCAATTAGAAGTAATTTGAAATTAACTTGATATTTAAACATACAAAAAGAGAAACACAAGTGATACAATGGGTGATTAGTTAATGAACATAATTCGTTTCAAGATTTTGTTCATTATCCGATTGTTCATTAACCGATTATCGATTTACCATAGGCTTTTATGGGAAATATATAAAAAGTAAAGAGTATACTATAAAAAATAAAAAGTATATACTTTTTTTACTACGTTTATTTATATGTAATAGTAAAAAAGGTATATGTGCAGACTTGAGACTTCCTGTAAAAAGACAACAATAAATGGCATTACAAGATCATTCATTCCTTGAATATAACCATTAACAGGATTATAAATGGCCCGAATGTATAAGAAACGTTCAAATGCCTAAAAATACATTAAAAAAATAATAATTGCAATTTATGTTTTGTAATTAATAAAAAGGGTTATTTGTTAAAAAATATACACTATTTCATTCAAAAGTTGTAAAAGAGCTTCTTGTTTTCATTTAGCACAAAAAACTTCTTTACATTGTTGTGTACAATACTTGTATATCAATCTCACTTTTTTTTTATAAATGCATTATTATATTTTACACAGTATGATGCACCAATTGGCATACTATTTTCTGCTAAATCTAATTACTTTTCATCTATCAGGGATGAGATTAAAACAAAATATGCTGAAAATAAGCTGGATATTCAGACACAAAATACACTGATACAGAGGTTATGCTCAAAATGAAATGAAATGAACATTTCCATAAATCAAATTTAGGAAAATTCAAAAAGTACCTTAAAACTGATCAAAGAAATTTGTTCAGCAAGCATAAATGTAAATCAGTACAACTAGTTTGGAGCTAACAGAAAAAATATTTATCAAAGTAAGTAAAAAAATGAAATAATCAAAGAAGGAACTGAAGTTAGTTACAAAACTAATTAATTATAAATGGAAATCTACCACATCTGCCAAAATTTCTCAAAATCAGTTCGGTAAATAAGACTAATAAATAAACATTCATAATACAAAACTTACCATTTATTATATACACATATATCTTGTATACAGGTAAAAATAAAGTTAGATAAAACAAATAAGTAATTTAAAATAATCAGTAATATATTATTATATACAAATAAATGTTAAAAAATTAGGTTATATTGCCTTTTTAAGTTCTTTTATATGACTTAACAAATAATAATGTAGATCATTCAAAAAATTATGTTATTCAAATTTACTTTGTTTAAAATATAGATTGATATTGAAAATAATAATGATTATACAAAAAGTTATAATTATATTCTATATTACAGATATTATCTAAGTTTACACAATTTAAAAAGCAGAAGAATAAGGAAAATACCGATGATAATTTCATGAAACTTAAATTAAAAGTAAAAATATTAACGTGCCCACATTTGACAAAAAAAAACATCATCAATTGTAAAAGCATTTCAAGCTGCAATAATTTCTGTCAGATTTCCACCATCATAAACAAATCATCAAAAATTAAATTTTAAACAACTGTATGACAAAAGAACATGAAAATAATACAAATTTTATTTTCATTTTTTAAATCAGTTGCATTTTAAAACTTAAAATATTTTTANCAAATCAAACAAATTATTCATATTATTTATATTATTTATAATATATTATTTCATTTTATAAGAATGTTTTCAAATATTTTTAGTATATTCTATATGAACAAATGAATATTCATTAAATCTTTGATTTATGCAAAATTTATTTTGGTCATCCATTCAAACTTATCAATGTTGTTTTTTAAGCAAACGATTGAGCACAATACATAAAAATGGAAAATGACATGATCTATGGGAGCATAACTCAAAAGTACTAAAACACAAAATTTCTTTATTTTTTCTTTCAATTTTAAGGTATCTTTATAGTACACAAAGATACCTCAATCTTTCAAAATAAAATTATTAATTATTAGCTAATTAATAATTTTTAAATAATAGCTTGTTTTTAGTGTTGGTTTGATCTATAATTTTAAAATCATATTAATAAACTAAAATTTCAATAACAGTTACATTTTTAAGAAAACCATTATTACTGATTAAATGTTTAAACCAATTAGAAGTAATTTGAAATTAACTTGATATTTAAACATACAAAAAGAGAAACACAAGTGATACAATGGGTGATTAGTTAATGAACATAATCCGTTTCAAGATTTTGTTCATTATCCGATTGTTCATTAACCGATTATCGATTTACCATAGGCTTTTATGGGAAATATATAAAAAGTAAAGAGTATACTATAAAAAATAAAAAGTATATACTTTTTTTACTACGTTTATTTATATGTAATAGTAAAAAAGGTATATGTGCAGACTTGAGACTTCCTGTAAAAAGACAACAATAAATGGCATTACAAGATCATTCATTCCTTGAATATAACCATTAACAGGATTATAAATGGCCCGAATGTATAAGAAACGTTCAAATGCCTAAAAATACATTAAAAAAATAATAATTGCAATTTATGTTTTGTAATTAATAAAAAGGGTTATTTGTTAAAAAATATACACTATTTCATTCAAAAGTTGTAAAAGAGCTTCTTGTTTTCATTTAGCACAAAAAACTTCTTTACATTGTTGTGTACAATACTTGTATATCAATCTCACTTTTTTTTTATAAATGCATTATTATATTTTACACAGTATGATGCACCAATTGGCATACTATTTTCTGCTAAATCTAATTACTTTTCATCTATCAGGGATGAGATTAAAACAAAATATGCTGAAAATAAGCTGGATATTCAGACACAAAATACACTGATACAGAGGTTATGCTCAAAATGAAATGAAATGAACATTTCCATAAATCAAATTTAGGAAAATTCAAAAAGTACCTTAAAATTGATCAAAGAAATTTGTTCAGCAAGCATAAATGTAAATCAGTACAACTAGTTTGGAGCTAACAGAAAAAATATTTATCAAAGTAAGTAAAAAAATGAAATAATCAAAGAAGGAACTGAAGTTAGTTACAAAACTAATTAATTATAAATGGAAATCTACCACATCTGCCAAAATTTCTCAAAATCAGTTCGGTAAATAAGACTAATAAATAAACATTCATAATACAAAACTTACCATTTATTATATACACATATATCTTGTATACAGGTAAAAATAAAGTTAGATAAAACAAATAAGTAATTTAAAATAATCAGTAATATATTATTATATACAAATAAATGTTAAAAAATTAGGTTATATTATCTTTATAAGTTTTTTTATATGACTTAACAAATAATAATGTAGATCATTCAAAAAATTATGTTATTCAAATTTACTTTGTTTAAAATATAGATTGATATTGAAAATAATAATGATTATACAAAAAGTTATAATTATATTCTATATTACAGATATTATCTAAGTTTACACAATTTAAAAAGCAGAAGAATAAGGAAAATACCGATGATAATTTCATGAAACTTAAATTAAGAGTAAAAATATTAACGTGCCCACATTTGACAAAAAAAACATCATCAATTGTAAAAGCATTTCAAGCTGCAATAATTTCTGTCAGATTTCCACCATCATAAACAAATCATCAAAAATTAAATTTTAAACAACTGTATGACAAAAGAACATGAAAATAATACAAATTTTATTTTCATTTTTTAAATCAGTTGCATTTTAAAACTTAAAATATTTATACTGAAATTTTACAAAATAATTGACAAATGTCACATTATTATTCTGAATTTACATATAGAGTATTAAAATAAATATGTAAAAAAATAAAATTATAGTATTGCTTCCTATGCATTTCTAATACATTAATAATATTCGTAGTTATATTATACATTTTTAAGAACTAAAATATTTCAAATGTATTTATTTTATCATCATCATAAGGTTTATTAATAAATTTTTTTTTATATTTCTTTTTTCTTTCTATTTTGTTTGTTTTATTTACACTGTGTATTTGTTTGATAGGGTATGTCATTCATTCTTAAATAGTTATGCAATTTAATTAATATGTTCTCTACATTAGAAAACTCGACTATCAATTTTATTTCACTCTACTTTCTATTCGCTTATCTTTGAATTAACTAAAATATGCTATTTGACAATGCTGAACTTACATTAAGAATAAATCAAACTGTATTTCAATGTTAAAGTTGTTTAATTGCAAAGATTTTTTAATTACAATTTGATATTTCAAAATGTCCTCAAGTTGAGCATGTACCATTCAAATTACAATTTTTAAAAAAGTATATTAACAGATTCCAAATGTGCCATTTGATTTATTTTTAAACTAAGTTTAATGTTGTTAAAAAGCATATTTTTATTTACTACAAAAACTGTAAAATGGTTATCACTTTTAAAGTCAAAGATGAAGTGACTCATCAAGAATATCCAGCTGCAATTTCTATTAAGTTTCCATAAACACAATTTAATTCATAAATGGACCTCTATTAAATCTAGGAGCTAATTATTTTAATATCTATACATTTTTGTCTTCCATAAAATAGCATCTTGGAACACAGGTTTTATATTTATCAATTTCCAATTCTATTTTCATTGCTTCAGATACAATTTTAAAATTCTTATTTCATAAAATAAAGATACATTTTTAAAAATAGATTCAATTTTACTTAAAAACTAATTCAAGAGCCATGGTTTCCTTCACACTTAAGACAATATTTAAGATGAAAACAAGTTACTTTTTTCATTAGTTTTACATTTAGTGAGAGTAGAATTAATTAATTAATTAATTAAAATATGTTGAATGCATAATTCCATTCTTGCATACACAGATATAACAGGATGAAATCTAAATACTTAAAAATTAAATTATATAAGTAGACACTCTGTATATAACATTACATTAATCATATAAATTTTAGTTTTTTATTAAGCTACTAATAATAGAATTTAATATTGTATAAATAAAGAAGTATCCAATGGAAATTTTAAAATGATATGAATCTTTTGCTTAAGTATTTTAACTAATAAAATACAGTAGATTCCCCCTATAACGCGTAGATACGTTCGACGTTATACGAATTTCACGTTGTAGGAATCCTTAAATACATGAGCCAATCACAGCCCGACACGTGTGAAGTTTACGGACTACGGCTGTTTAAAAGGTTTTCTTCCATAAAATTAATCGATTTTAGAATAATTCGACTCAACATTTCCAAAACACGTATAATTTTTTGGGAATAATCCGTATAAACTATGCTATAGACAAAAAATTGTAGGATTACTTATCGAGTATGCACCGCTCGACGACGCCATTGCTTAAGCTTGTTTTCGTCGCGGAGCAGCGCAACAAACGGCTGGCGCGATTTCTGATAAGTTATTTTTCTGTGAAAACTTCGTTAAACTTTGGAGATATCATTAATATAAATAATTTTTATCGCCGTTGAATAAGAAATGTTTCTTTCACAAGAAATGTATAAAATTACAGTACTGTGTTAAATTTACGGTACCTAATTTATATACCGTACAGACGATAGTAAACTCAACTTCCTCGCCTAAACTCTCGGTAGCGTGTAAAGTAGTTCGGCTGCTCGTCTACTATTGGTCTAGATTCGACCAATCCTGTTGTGACACGAGTAGGCGATGACGTTTTACGAGTCTCTTTTAGAGTCTTTATACGAATACTGTCGCAATTTTTTTCTACGTTATAGGAATCTCCGTTATAGGAACTCGCGATATAGGGGGATCTACTGTATCTATATTTCAATTTTCTACAGCGCGATCTTTCGTTTAAAATAGTCATTTATATATATCTATATCTATATATATAAATGGACGTGTATGTCTCTATATTTCACTTTTCCGCAAAAACTACGCATCGCACATGAATGCTGTTCGTATGTGGTGGTAGCCCGAAGTCTCCATTCGTGCACTATGGGGGTTTCGTCTCGATAGCTATAATGGTGCAGAAGATATGGGGCTGAAAGTGGTTGAAAGTGGTTTTCTATTTCGAATGTTATGTTCGAATTTGTTCGAATTTAAATCGAACATAAAATTCGAATATTGATTCGATTATAGAACGATTGTAAACGTTCCAAAAACGTTGAAAAGAGTTCGTTTGACTTCCTCAAGTTGAGCATGTACCANTTTCTATTAGAACCTGCCCTATTCAAAGGCTGTATTGCTTACGTATTATATAATGCTATCTTTACATTTGTAGGAACTAGATCTCGTAGAAACAGAGCTTATGCTAACATTCCCTAAGCCAAGATATATTTTTTAATTCGGTTACTGGAATCAGTTACAGGTGAAACGTTACTCACCTTCCCGATTTCCGTTTCATGATGGAAATGGCAAATTGAATGGATATTTATTTATGCAAAGGAGTTGATTGCATATACGAAATTCTGGAAATAGTTTAGATATTATATTTGGAACTATAAAAAGAAAATTTTTCTCCCTGTTTTGTATTAATGCATTTGCTTCTCGTGTGCAATTTAAGAATCTTACTGCGATACGGTCGTATGTAATAATATAACATTTACTTGCAAATCTCTTATCCAATTATAGTTTATTTAAGTGATAGAGCAAAACTGAGACCGAGGAGATTGTAGTTTCTCTCCGTAATTGCCTGAATAGCACAGATATGCAACGTGTCAATTTTTATGCAAGATTCATAAAACTACACATTTAGTTCAACTCACTGTATGTCCTATCATAACATTGTAATTTAATTAACAAACAACACAGCCAATTACATTATTTCCTCAAATTTAATTGTTTCTCTGCTGTCCTCTTTTCCTTATGTATAAATTTTTATGTTATTTGAATGTTCTGGATCAATCGTTACAGCTGATGTTAATAGAAACTTCAATCCATTGTAACGTCATACATTCACGCGTTTTTTACGTTATAAAACATTTAACTATGTAGGCCTATAACTTTATCTATAAAATAATTTTCGTGAAAATAAATCTATGGTTTCCTGGCTTTTTGCTTCTAAAAATTAGAACATTGATTACTTTCACTTACAAGGCATACAACTTGTCATTCTTTAATATTTTAATAAGAACACGAAGAACGATATGAAACAGATGGTACAACATATCATGTACACAATAATTTTTAAAATAGGTCAAATATTCACATAATATTGAAAAATATGAAAGATGAAGAAAGAGGAAAATGCTGGTGTGTACAGGATATCGTATATAAACAAGCAATTAGGAATAAAAATGGATTACGGCTATATTAGAGTCATAGATATAAATTATGCTGAAAACGTTAATGTTTGGCAAATAAATGTTTGTCATCAGCCGCAAATGTTAAGTGATGATTTTACTAATTATTTTTTCTAATGAGTGTGGTATCGTCTGGTAATAGCAATAGTAGATATAAGCACACAGGAGCAGTGTTTATCTAATAATTGTATTTTGAATTTTTTTTTTCATGTCATGAACAAGCTTTTGTAAGCCTGTGTATTTTAAAATAAAATCGTACAAAAATTAAATTATTTTTCTGTTTAAGGTTTGTTCTTTGATAATTGCTTATTTCCGAAATTGTTTTGATGTAGTTTTATTATCTAGCGTGTTTAAAAGAACAATTATTTTAGTAATCTCGACACTAACAAATAATTTGCTTGAAAAAATGTCAGCTAACCCCAGTAGTACGTCACTTTACCTATGGCCTTTAAACAAAGTTTAAAGCTATGTAACATGTAGAGATATTAACGTTGGTTAATTAATCTAGTGTTCAATTCGAAACCGTGTCTAATTTTTGAAATTTTAATGATAAACGTTCTTATATCTATACTCTGTTTACAATTTTAAATCATGTGGATTCTGGCCATGCAGTCGTCACAGCACAGAATAGAAGATAATATATCTATATAAAAAGTCTTAAATTTTTACCTAAAGCTTTCTGCTAAAGATGACAATCGAGATTTAATGATGTGTTTCTGATTTAAATTTTGTGAATTTAATAAGTATTGTTTGTTAGTATTTCATGATATACCTAGCTTAATTTAATCTCAAATAAAAATCGCAGCGATTAGCAAGTAAATTTTAATTGCTTTTCTAAGGAATCCAGGTTTAAGTTACATTCACAGAAATTTCTTTGCATCCATAAGATAAAAAAGAGTTTAGCATGTACAGAATAAAAAGTTAAAATAATTTCTAAATTTGCAAATCAAACAAATTATTCATATTATTTATATTATTTATAATATATTATTTCATTTTATAAGAATGTTTTCAAATATTTTTAGTATATTCTATATGAACAAATGAATATTCATTAAATCTTTGATTTATGCAAAATTTATTTTGGTCATCCATTCAAACTTATCAATGTTGTTTTTTAAGCAAACGATTGAGCACAATACATAAAAATGGAAAATGACATGATCTATGGGAGCATAACTCAAAAGTACTAAAACACAAAATTTCTTTATTTTTTCTTTCAATTTTAAGGTATCTTTATAGTACACAAAGATACCTCAATCTTTCAAAATAAAATTATTAATTATTAGCTAATTAATAATTTTTAAATAATAGCTTGTTTTTAGTGTTGGTTTGATCTATAATTTTAAAATCATATTAATAAACTAAAATTTCAATAACAGTTACATTTTTAAGAAAACCATTATTACTGATTAAATGTTTAAACCAATTAGAAGTAATTTGAAATTAACTTGATATTTAAACATACAAAAAGAGAAACACAAGTGATACAATGGGTGATTAGTTAATGAACATAATCCGTTTCAAGATTTTGTTCATTATCCGATTGTTCATTAACCGATTATCGATTTACCATAGGCTTTTATGGGAAATATATAAAAAGTAAAGAGTATACTATAAAAAATAAAAAGTATATACTTTTTTTACTACGTTTATTTATATGTAATAGTAAAAAAGGTATATGTGCAGACTTGAGACTTCCTGTAAAAAGACAACAATAAATGGCATTACAAGATCATTCATTCCTTGAATATAACCATTAACAGGATTATAAATGGCCCGAATGTATAAGAAACGTTCAAATGCCTAAAAATACATTAAAAAAATAATAATTGCAATTTATGTTTTGTAATTAATAAAAAGGGTTATTTGTTAAAAAATATACACTATTTCATTCAAAAGTTGTAAAAGAGCTTCTTGTTTTCATTTAGCACAAAAAACTTCTTTACATTGTTGTGTACAATACTTGTATATCAATCTCACTTTTTTTTTATAAATGCATTATTATATTTTACACAGTATGATGCACCAATTGGCATACTATTTTCTGCTAAATCTAATTACTTTTCATCTATCAGGGATGAGATTAAAACAAAATATGCTGAAAATAAGCTGGATATTCAGACACAAAATACACTGATACAGAGGTTATGCTCAAAATGAAATGAAATGAACATTTCCATAAATCAAATTTAGGAAAATTCAAAAAGTACCTTAAAATTGATCAAAGAAATTTGTTCAGCAAGCATAAATGTAAATCAGTACAACTAGTTTGGAGCTAACAGAAAAAATATTTATCAAAGTAAGTAAAAAAATGAAATAATCAAAGAAGGAACTGAAGTTAGTTACAAAACTAATTAATTATAAATGGAAATCTACCACATCTGCCAAAATTTCTCAAAATCAGTTCGGTAAATAAGACTAATAAATAAACATTCATAATACAAAACTTACCATTTATTATATACACATATATCTTGTATACAGGTAAAAATAAAGTTAGATAAAACAAATAAGTAATTTAAAATAATCAGTAATATATTATTATATACAAATAAATGTTAAAAAATTAGGTTATATTATCTTTATAAGTTTTTTTATATGACTTAACAAATAATAATGTAGATCATTCAAAAAATTATGTTATTCAAATTTACTTTGTTTAAAATATAGATTGATATTGAAAATAATAATGATTATACAAAAAGTTATAATTATATTCTATATTACAGATATTATCTAAGTTTACACAATTTAAAAAGCAGAAGAATAAGGAAAATACCGATGATAATTTCATGAAACTTAAATTAAGAGTAAAAATATTAACGTGCCCACATTTGACAAAAAAAACATCATCAATTGTAAAAGCATTTCAAGCTGCAATAATTTCTGTCAGATTTCCACCATCATAAACAAATCATCAAAAATTAAATTTTAAACAACTGTATGACAAAAGAACATGAAAATAATACAAATTTTATTTTCATTTTTTAAATCAGTTGCATTTTAAAACTTAAAATATTTATACTGAAATTTTACAAAATAATTGACAAATGTCACATTATTATTCTGAATTTACATATAGAGTATTAAAATAAATATGTAAAAAAATAAAATTATAGTATTGCTTCCTATGCATTTCTAATACATTAATAATATTCGTAGTTATATTATACATTTTTAAGAACTAAAATATTTCAAATGTATTTATTTTATCATCATCATAAGGTTTATTAATAAATTTTTTTTTATATTTCTTTTTTCTTTCTATTTTGTTTGTTTTATTTACACTGTGTATTTGTTTGATAGGGTATGTCATTCATTCTTAAATAGTTATGCAATTTAATTAATATGTTCTCTACATTAGAAAACTCGACTATCAATTTTATTTCACTCTACTTTCTATTCGCTTATCTTTGAATTAACTAAAATATGCTATTTGACAATGCTGAACTTACATTAAGAATAAATCAAACTGTATTTCAATGTTAAAGTTGTTTAATTGCAAAGATTTTTTAATTACAATTTGATATTTCAAAATGTCCTCAAGTTGAGCATGTACCATTCAAATTACAATTTTTAAAAAAGTATATTAACAGATTCCAAATGTGCCATTTGATTTATTTTTAAACTAAGTTTAATGTTGTTAAAAAGCATATTTTTATTTACTACAAAAACTGTAAAATGGTTATCACTTTTAAAGTCAAAGATGAAGTGACTCATCAAGAATATCCAGCTGCAATTTCTATTAAGTTTCCATAAACACAATTTAATTCATAAATGGACCTCTATTAAATCTAGGAGCTAATTATTTTAATATCTATACATTTTTGTCTTCCATAAAATAGCATCTTGGAACACAGGTTTTATATTTATCAATTTCCAATTCTATTTTCATTGCTTCAGATACAATTTTAAAATTCTTATTTCATAAAATAAAGATACATTTTTAAAAATAGATTCAATTTTACTTAAAAACTAATTCAAGAGCCATGGTTTCCTTCACACTTAAGACAATATTTAAGATGAAAACAAGTTACTTTTTTCATTAGTTTTACATTTAGTGAGAGTAGAATTAATTAATTAATTAATTAAAATATGTTGAATGCATAATTCCATTCTTGCATACACAGATATAACAGGATGAAATCTAAATACTTAAAAATTAAATTATATAAGTAGACACTCTGTATATAACATTACATTAATCATATAAATTTTAGTTTTTTATTAAGCTACTAATAATAGAATTTAATATTGTATAAATAAAGAAGTATCCAATGCAAATTTTAAAATGATATGAATCTTTTGCTTAAGTATTTTAACTAATAAAATACAGTAGATTCCCCCTATAACGCGTAGATACGTTCGACGTTATACGAATTTCACGTTGTAGGAATCCTTAAATACATGAGCCAATCACAGCCCGACACGTGTGAAGTTTACGGACTACGGCTGTTTAAAAGGTTTTCTTCCATAAAATTAATCGATTTTAGAATAATTCGACTCAACATTTCCAAAACACGTATAATTTTTTGGGAATAATCCGTATAAACTATGCTATAGACAAAAAATTGTAGGATTACTTATCGAGTATGCACCGCTCGACGACGCCATTGCTTAAGCTTGTTTTCGTCGCGGAGCAGCGCAACAAACGGCTGGCGCGATTTCTGATAAGTTATTTTTCTGTGAAAACTTCGTTAAACTTTGGAGACATCATTAATATAAATAATTTTTATCGCCGTTGAATAAGAAATGTTTCTTTCACAAGAAATGTATAAAATTACAGTACTGTGTTAAATTTACGGTACCTAATTTATATACCGTACAGACGATAGTAAACTCAACTTCCTCGCCTAAACTCTCGGTAGCGTGTAAAGTAGTTCGGCTGCTCGTCTACTATTGGTCTAGATTCGACCAATCCTGTTGTGACACGAGTAGGCGATGACGTTTTACGAGTCTCTTTTAGAGTCTTTATACGAATACTGTCGCAATTTTTTTCTACGTTATAGGAATCTCCGTTATAGGAACTCGCGATATAGGGGGATCTACTGTATCTATATTTCAATTTTCTACAGCGCGATCTTTCGTTTAAAATAGTCATTTATCTATATCTATATCTATATATATAAATGGACGTGTATGTCTCTATATTTCACTTTTCCGCAAAAACTACGCATCGCACATGAATGCTGTTCGTATGTGGTGGTAGCCCGAAGTCTCCATTCGTGCACTATGGGGGTTTCGTCTCGATAGCTATAATGGTGCAGAAGATATGGGGCTGAAAGTGGTTGAAAGTGGTTTTCTATTTCGAATGTTATGTTCGAATTTGTTCGAATTTAAATCGAACATAAAATTCGAATATTGATTCGATTATAGAACGATTGTAAACGTTCCAAAAACGTTGAAAAGAGTTCGTTTGACTGGACGTGAAGAGGAGACGTTCAGAAATAGAATCGGGACACGGTCTTTAATTAGTCTCGAAACGGGGGACCTTATTCTTGCATTCTGTGAAAACAGGTAAGATTGGCTATAATGTAATTATTTTAATCTTCACTATCGTTATTTTTTCCCCACAAATAAAAACCCAGCGAAGCGGGTTCTTGCAGCTAGATTCTAGATTACTTAGAAAAACAGTCTTTTATATATAAAAAACAAAAACTATATTACATACAATTGTGCGAAGAAATAAAAACCTAGCGAAGCGGGTCCTTGCAGCTAGTATTTTATAAAACTATTTATCCATATGTCCCGCTATCTATCGCAAATATTTTGAATTATTTAAACGTTTTTCGAAATTCGTAAATAAAACATATTTTTATTAAAAAAATTTGCTAACATATTTACAAAATAACAATAAAACGTAATTATCATAATTAGAAAGAAAATTTCATGTTCAAATAATTAAAGTATTCATATTAAAAACAACATTTGCATCGGAAATAAAAACGTTTTTGATATACTTTAATACAGACATAACATAACTTATTCGTTGTTACAAGAATAAATCGTTTGAAACATTTATAGAATAATATAAAAGCTTTATAAACGAAACTTTTATTATTATTTTTTTAGAAGCTAGGAGCAACACGTGCTGTTGCAAATTGTGAGAACAACTGTTGTAAAACAAATCCAGTTATTTTAGATTTCCTAAAGATCCAATAAGAAAAAGAAAATGCATCCATAACTGTAAAAGAAAAGACAAATTTAATCCTGATTCTCGTCACGTTTGCTCTGATCATTTCATAGAAAATGATTTTGAGAGAAATTTAAAAGCTGAATTATTAGGTTTATTGGCAATATCTAAACTTAAGAAAACTTCACTATCGACAGTAAATTAAGGAAACATAGAAAATGAAAATATTAAGCAGTCAAATGAAAGAAAGAATCGGGTATTAAAAAGACATAGAAAAAAAAACTGATAGAAAAACTTTTAGATATAAATAAACAGGATAAACGAGAAGAATCTCTTAACAAATGTAACGATTGTAAAGCTTTAGAAGATCTTAATTTCAAATGAAAACATGAAAATTCTATTTTAAATATGAAGATTAAACGTATTGAGATAAGAGTGCAAGCAATCCAAAGAAATGTAAAATGTTGGAAAATTAAAACTGTCATCATTCAAAAAGAACATGAAAAATTGAAAAAAATAAAAAAGATTTTGTTATATTAATATTGAAAGATACTGTACCTTTACAGAAACACAAATATATAATCTTCTGGAGAGAAAAAAGAAAATTAAATGGAAAGAAGAAGATACGAATTTGGCATTTACTTTTGAGATATTTAAGCATAAGATCATGTTTATAAGTTATTTAAGAAATCAAATGAATATCCCATTACCCGCAGTTTCGATACTTCAACGATGGGCTTCAAAAATAAATCTTTGTCAAGGCATATTAAATGATGTTATAAACATTATGAAAATTAAAGGCTTTGTACTTTCAGAAGAAGAAAACTTACAGTTCTTCAGTTTGATGAGATGAAGGTAAATACTGTATATACTGTACTCGTATTGATAAAACCACATAATTCAATAATTATTTTAATTTTCTGTTTTAACATTTTACTGATATTTCAGGTAAAGCGTATATATGAATATGATAAAGTAATAGATAAAATTATTGGACCCAATAATCAAGTTTTAGTAATGATGGCAAGAGGACTACTTACATCGTGGAAACAACCAGTTTACGTGGATTTTGATGTTAAAATGAAAAAAGACTTTTATTTACTGTTATTTCAAAACATTTTGATGCAGGATATACTGTTGTTGCCGTTGTTAGTGACTGCGGTTGACAAAATATAGGATTATGGAAGGAATTAGGGATAAATATATTTAATACTAAATTTATACATCCATATAATGGAAATAATATATACTATTTTCCAGATGCAACTGATTTGTTAATACTCATTAGAAATTGGTTCTTATATACAGGTTTTTTCTAACTTCAGATCATAGATTAATAAACAAAGACTCATTACAACAGTTACTTCAAATAGATTCCAATGAAATAAAAGTTTGCCATAAATCAAAAGAAGAGAATATTACATGTCAAAAATTTCTTCGTTTGAAAAAAGAATTCTTTGTTTTCATATTTTTAATACAAAAATTCTATTTTATACGAATTTTTTACGTAATATAAATAGATTTAGCCCAATGACCTTGGAATTTCCCCCGAGCACGGCTAACCTAGCAGTGTCGGCATTGGATGAGGAGATAATGGTAACTACAATTAGTATCCGTTTCAATATCTGTTCTTATTCTGGTTTTTCGCAGGAGTGTGAAACAAAATTCAATAATCGAGTCATGCTACGATATTACAGACATATTTAATGTTGCAACATCACAGCAGCGAAATGCTAAAGTAATAAAGTGGAGGCATCGTTAACATCTTGCTAATTTCTGAAAGAAGGCGGATTGAAATCACGAAGTCGTGTTTTTGGATCAGTATTGATTAAAAACACATTTTAAGGAAATCATGTGTTTAACGTGTTCAAAAAGCTCGGACCTGGCATTTCGCATTTCCACGTGTTATTGTCATTTCTCGTCAATTATACGAAGCATGACCATTATATAACATTCTTTACATTAGCTAAGAATTTCGAAAATTAACGAGATTTAGATAAAATGCATAATATACTTCGTACAAACAAAATTAATTAAATGAATTCTAGTGAATTTTATACTGAGAACTCTATAAGATAAGTGATAATCAATTATCGATTGATACCTAAATGAAAATCGAATGTAATTAATAATCGACTGCTTCCTAATTCCTTTAAGAAAGCAATCTTAAAACAATAAATTTTTAAATTTCCTTCTTCGATTATATACGGAGCAATAAAAATTCTTCAGCTAAAAGCCAGTAAATCCATAACCTATCCATTAAGACAAAGTTATGTCTATAAACTACAGTAAATTCCTTTACGTAAATCTCTGCTAATTAGTTTTCATGTTTTGCATCACGAATATGACGTAGACACTCACGCTTTTACCTAACTGTTCTATAAGAGAGAGTTTACTGCGTTTAACACTATTTATTTGGATCTTGTGATTTCTATGTTCTATATGTGAAAATGACACGAATCCTGGCATTACTAACAATATTTAATATTAACAATTAGTTTAAAATTGTGCACGAAAAGTGAAATAATTACAAATCGTTGGACACGTAGAAAACAGCAAACGCTGTGACAAATTCTTCATTGAAATATCAAGGAAATTTGAATCTATAAGTATTTCTTTATACTACGTTCAATTACCACTTTATATGAATATATTTTGTATTAACAATTAAAACATTCACGAAAAAAATGCAGACAACCCAATGCCTCGAATGCGATCCAAATTATTCGGAAATACTTAACTACGTTTGTTTCAGATGCTTAATTAAAAATACTCGCAGAGTAATGAGATTTCTCTACCTCATTTGTAATGAAAGTGATAGATTAAGATGTATTAAAATCGGTTTTCTATGGGTCGTGACCGTCGATATATTCCTGTTATCACTGTACTTAACAACTAACATAATGGAGAAATTTAATAATTACGAAGACTTGTTTGACATCATAAATACAGAAATTCATAACATAGTACGGTTATATTTTGCCGTTTTTGCTCTGTTCACATTACTCATTTACAACAGGAAGGGTGCCGTACGTAGATTAGAAAATGTCTTGACGCAATTAATGCTTGAAACTGTTCATTGCATCAATCCTACTTTTCATTCTGAATATGCTTTCATTAAAAAGCTGGAATGGGTCCTCCTTTGCGTAATCTCTTTAACAGTTAATATTGCAGTTGTAAACGTTTTTGTTTTCAAAGATCAGAAAGAAATAATATATTTAAAATATCAACACAATTCATTGTTTAATGTTACATTCATCGTAATTTACGTACCATACGTTATTGTGATAAGCATGATAATTCAAATTGCAGTTTATTATTACCTGCTTGTAACTGCCATAATAATAAAAAAAATAAACGAAGCCAATCAGCAATTCAAATTTCTCTTCGATCATGCAGAAATGATCCACATGCTTAAATCAGTGCAGAAACACCATTTAAAATGTCTACAGATGATAGAGGCAGCCGATGAATTCTTTCAATTATACATCTTCTGTGTTTATTCTGTCATCATTCCGACGATATTTTTGCTTTTCTGTAATATCCTTGTTGCAGAATATTCGAACTTCAGTAATATTTTGTATTTTCATATGTTAATCTGCTGTGTAATTATTGTGGCTGTTACATTCGAGGCCGGTGGATTATCTTCCGAGGTAAGTGTTCTATACAATAAACATTTATCCGGAGTTTTATTAATGTCTCAATCATTTTAGGCTCATCATCTAGACTGTATTTTACGTGAAGTTCCAGTTCTTGAAATTCCGAAACGTCAGACATTTCAAGTAAGGAATATTTAATTTAATTATAGCAAACAAAAATATAAATGCATGAATTTATCGATGAATTTAATATTTTTAGATTAATACTTCGTTAGAAAGACTGAAAGGATCAAGAATTGGTTATAGTTGTTTAGGAATATTTGTCGTTTCTAATGACACTTTGACAAAGGTATTGTACGTAGCAATATTTAAATATACCATAACTGTGGATGGAATCTTGGTTAATTTATATAACATTATACATAAATATATTGTAATAAGAGAATGTTTATGTAAACGTTTGTTTATTCAATTTTTCAGATTATTAGTGGCTTGACGACTTACATCTTGATGTATATGCAAATGAGGCAAAAGACGAAACAAAGAAATTCCTCAACTTTATCGACTACGAGTGAATAAATGCCTGTTTTTATGCTTTTATTGTCAAAGGATAACGAAATTTCGTTGCATTTTTTCATTACATAATGTAAAACTGCTGCTTTATTTTCTATTAGAATCTGCCCTATTCAAAGGCTGTATTGCTTACGTATTATATAATGCTATCTTTACATTTGTAGGAACTAGATCTCGTAGAAATAGAGCTTATGCTAACATTCCGTAAGCCAAGATATATTTTTTAATTCGGTTACTGGAATCAGTTACAGGTGGAACGTTACTCACCTTTCCGATTTCCTTTTCATGATGGTAATGGCAAATTGAATGGATATTTATTTATGCAAAGGAGTTGATTGCATATACGAAATTCTGGAAATAGTTTAGATATTATATTTGGACCTATAAAAAGAAAAAATTTTCTTCCGGTCTTCCAATAATGCATTTGCTTCTCGTGTGCAATTTAAGAATCTTACTGCGACACGGTCATATGTAGGGGAGATCGGGGCAATTTCGGCATGCGGGGCAAGTTTGTCAAGCGCTTTTTTAAAAAAACAAATTAAAAGGAGACTTTGGTTATAGGTTAGGCAGTTGAGTTTTATTGGTGGCTTGTTGAGTGTAGTGTTTTTATTGTTCTCCAACAAGCGTAGTTGAATTATCAAGCAAATTTTCATTTTCGTTCAATTCCATATAATATTTTTTTTCCATTTATATTGAATTGGCAGGTTTTGTTATAATTCCATGATAACGAAAGTTACTTTTCCTGTTAGAAGGATGTAACTTCAACTTATTCACGTGGCCAGATCGTGGCTTGGCATTCTGTTCTCAGGGTTGTACTTAATGTTTCGAAATCATGACTAGCGGGGTAAGATCGGCAACATAAAGCCACATTAGAAGCAAAGGATAAAAATCAAACAGATGATAAATGAAAACATGTTTGCATTTGTTATTCATGTATATATGTCTTTGAACTTGCATTTCGTTGTAATAATATTAAATGGGTGTTGGATTTGTATTTCTTTGTTTTAATAGTGAATTCCAACTTATACATTGTTAATAACATAATTTTATATACGTGCCTATCTTGCCCCATTACTGTTGCCCCTATACCAGGGGCAACTTTAATAAAAATAATTAAAATAATTACAACTTTACAAAAAGAGAGAAGTTGCCGATCTTGCCCCTATACCCGGGGCAACTTCGTCAATTTCTCTCTTCTTGTAAAGTTGTAATTATTTTAATTATTTTTATTTCCAAACTGATTTTAACCAGTTCTATAGTAAGGTAACATTCCAATAGACAATATGCAAAGCTTTTTTTTCAGTTTACAGCAGTATTTATTACACAAAATTTAAGTAAAGCTTAACATGCCGATCTTGCCCCGATCTCCCCTAATAATATTGCATTTGCTTGCAAATCTTTTACCCAATTATAGTTTATTTAAGGTATAGAGCAAAACTGAGACCGAGGAGATTGTAGTTTCTTTCCGTAATTGCCTGAATAGCACAGATATGCAACATGTCAACATTTTATGCACGATTCATAAAACTACACATTTAGTCCAATTCACTCTAGGTTCTATCATAACATTGTAATTTAATTAACAAACAACACAGCCACTTATATTATTTCCTCAAATTTGATTGTTGTCTCTGCTGTCTTCCTTTCCTTATGTATAAATTTCGTGTTATTTGAATGTTCTGGATCAATCGTTACAGCTGATGTTAATAGAAACTTCAATCTATTATAACGTCATACATTCACGCGTTTTTTTACGTTATAACACATTTAACTATGTATAACTTTATCTATATAATAATTTTCGTGAAAATAAATCTATGGTTTCTTAGCTTCTTGCTTCTAAAAATTAGAACTTTGATTACTTTCACTTACAAGGCATACAACCTGTCATTCTTTAATATTTTTATAAGAACACGAAGAACGATATCAAACAGATAGTACGACATATCCTGTACACAATAATTTTTAACATAGGTCAAATATTCACATAATATTGAAAAATATGAAAGATGAAGAAAGAGGAAAATGCTTGTGTGTACAGGATATCGTATATAAACAAACAATTAGGAATAATAAAGGATTACGGCTATATTAGAGTCATAGGTATAAATTATGCTGAAAACGTTAATGTTTGGCAAATAAATGCTTGTCAGCAGCCACAAATGTTAAGTGATGGTTATAATAATTATTGTTTGTAATGAGTGTGGTTTCGTCTGGTAATAGCAATAGTAGATATAAGCACACAGGAGCAGTGTTTATCTAATAATTGTATTTTGAAATTCTCTTTTTTCATGTCGTGAATAAGCTTCTGTAAGCCTGTGTATATTAAAATAAAATTGCACAAAAATTAAAATATTTTTTTGTTTAAGGTTTGTTTTTCTATAATTGCTTATTTCCGAAATTGTTTTGATGTAGTTTTATTATCTAGCGTGTTTAAAAGAACAATTATTTTAGTAATTTCGACACTAACAAATAATTTGCATGAAAAAATGTCAGCTAACTCCAGTGGTACGTCTCTTTACCTATGTCCTTTAAACAAAGTTTAAAGCTAAGTAACATGTAGAGATATTAACGTAGGTTAATTAGTCTAGTGTTCAATATGAAACCGTGTCTAATTTTCGAAATTTTAATGATAAACCTTTTTACATCTATACTGTCTGTTCCCAATTCTAAATCATGTGGATTCTGGCCATCCAGTCGTCACAGCACAGAATGGAAGAGAATAAGTTTATATACAGTCTTAAATTTTTACATGAAACTTCATAAAGATCACAATCGAGATTTAATGATGTGTTTTTGATTTAATTTTTTTGTTTTTAATAAGTAATGTTTGTTAGTATTTCATGATTTACCTAGCTTAATTTAATCTCAAAGAAAAATCGTAGCGATTAGCAGGTAAATTTTAATACATTAATGAAGAACAAGAAAAATAATATGAGGCTAAGGGCATTAAATTTGAAAAAATCAATTGGTTTCGTAAAGAAAACGACAAAATTTTAGTTATTAAAAATTGAAATTTATTAATCAACATTGAGACCTGTTTTTAAATATATTTAAGAGATTTAATTAAATGTATATATTTATGTTAAATATTCGAAATTAATTTTATCGTAATGGGCAACAATATGAAAAAATTGTAGACCTATAAATTCTTACTTTTGTCTGTCTGTTCTTCCTGAAACTCGACTTTGGGGTTAGATAGATGAAAGAAGAAACCAGATAAAACACCTTAGGGGCAGGACACCGTAATTACTAATATACGAACTTCTGATACATATGGGAATTTACGTTATTCTATTTCAAAACTTTCCCCTGTAAATTTCTGAATAGATTTTCGGCACGACTGTGTTATTAAAGGAAAAGTATGTCGTACGAGGGCAAGCCATTGCTAATTTGTGGTGGACAGCATATATTTTAAATTAATTATATTAAAAATATGATTAAAAGCTGTAGCCCAGCATTGTAACGACGTCACAATAAATAATTTCTCGTTATATAATTAAATGTAATATCGAAGAAACAGTTCTAAGACGGATGAAAATTAAAAATTGTTAAATTATTGTTTATTTAGAGCTAGTTTTAGAACATTTTGTTATTAGCTATTTTGTTTTTTTACTTTTTTGACTTTATATATAACATTGTTAGGGTAGGCAAGAGCCGCAGAGGTATAGCCCAATAGCCTGGAAGCAGAAAGAAGAAGTAAAGGTTCGAGGAGGAGCTAAAATTACGCCGAACTTGAAGACTGTACAGTACATACATACAAATAACAGTTAGTAACCAGTTTAAATGGCGATAACCTGAAGTGGTGTGACAATTTGAACATACGAAACAATGTACATATGGTTGGCGCGAGATAAGGCTCGTAAAATAAAATTTTTACACAGTATTGCCAAAGCTTACATAAAAACATATTTGATAACTTACATGATGGTGACGAGACACCCGAAGCGGTGATGCGCCCTGTAAGGCGAATATTACCGAAGACTCCGCTGAAGTTTAACCCTATAAACAGTGGTGCAGAAACCCGAGTAAATCAGTATGTGGTATAGATTAGAACCCTAATAATAACCACAGATGAGAGACAAACACATGCAATCACCCGACACAGAAAGCTACTCTATATATATACTGGGCAGATACCTCCATGTGAGACATTGGTGCCCCCGAAACACGGAATTAGAACGATAGAAGTATTAGTACCACACACGCGTTTTGAGCTTGTATACTCAGGAAGCCCTGAGTATACAAGCTCAAAATGAGGAGATGAGAGCGCCAGGACAAGGCTAAGAGAGATATAGGCTATAGAAGAGTATGGCGATCAGTAAAAAATGTTTCCTCCAGATTTTTATTTTTTGGACTTAGAACACCTTAAACGGGCGAAAATTTTCGGGAGTACATTCTGTATTTTTCCAATTTAATATGTGTGTGGAAAGCGCACGATTCTGTTCCCGCTATTTGAAACAAAATAAATAACTCTTGTGTCTTTTGTCGAAATTAGTGAAATTTTGCAGGGGTGTTTGCGTATATCCGGTATATTTGATAATTTTGTACGAAAAAATTCAGTAAATAATAATTTTTGATTTAAATCATATTAAATTTAATCATCTGTAGAAATAATTCGTCATAATAACCAGAACAAGCGTTACAATAGTCGGGAATTTAGTTCTTTGTCCTATTAGACACCTTAGAAAAACAATGAATTTATACATTAAATTTGTAATTCTTCGACAAATAAATTGCTTGAACAAATAAAAAATTATATTAAAATATTTATTTTATTGTAAAATTAATAGCAGACGGAGAAGTATGGTGTTTATCGTAATTCTATATCAAACTTCTACGAAGAAAAATGAAAAATGAGTTAATATTTACATTCCACATATTAATATTATACAAATATAATTTTGAAACACTACTCAGTCGCGAGGGAGAGAAGTAAAAACGAAATCCACCTTTAGACAGGGTAGATAAACATATCCAACTTTCATCCAACGATCACTTACTTTCAGTTTAAAAAAACACTAATTTTTCTCCACATTTATTGGTGGTTATTTGAACACGAAAATGAAAAATATCCTATTGGTGCTATTCATTTTCTATGCTTTCATCTTAAATGGTGAGTTTACCTCTAAAGTGGACAGCATTATAATGTACTGTATTTTTATTTAGTTTATGTTAGGTAAACTATTTCTATGTTGTTTCTTCAGTATGAATTTAGAAATAATGTGTTAAATTAATAGCCTATGACAGACTTTCAAAAGGGTAGAAGTTGTTTTAATTGTTACTATTTTACAATTTAGAAGTAAAGATGGACAGAAATAGCTGCGTGCATTTAACACGATGCATAAAGTATGGATACTTCGAGAACTGTTGGAATTGTTGCAGAGGATTTGGTCACGACAGAGGATCCTGCGTATTTTACAAATGTAAATGTATATAATAAACTCGGAAGTTAATTAGAAATATCCAGATCGTAAGCAATGTAGAAAATCAGTGATAAAGATTTTGAAAATTATGAATATGTCTTTCAATTATTTAATGTCTTCTTCCTGGTTTATAGGTATAAAATTTGTATAAAATTTCACATCCTAACTATGTTAAGACGTTTTTTAAGTTTCCTATTGTCTAAATAGAAAAAAAATCATTTTATTAATTTTAAGTAATTATTGTAATTTTAATTGTTCAATTATGGGATTCTTGGCTCGGTAATTCGATTTACTAATAGATGGATGCTGCGAATTTCTTCGGTGATGAACGTTCAGCATATGTATTAACTTTCATACTACACTTCGAAATCAAAGTTAATGGAATGCACTGTGTCAGGTACAGAGAAAAATGCCTGAACATGATAAAGAAAATCGTAATACACGAAGTGCTATAAAGATAGAACTTAAACCCACAAATTTATTAATTCAGTTAAGTAAATGACACAAACAGTCGATGACTATAACAGATTGAAGTATCTTAATGTGCATTGCAAAAATGGAAAGAAGAGAGACCGCATCACTCTAGTCAATATAGAGAAACATTGTGCAGATTCACGAGATGAATTTCGCTCTTACTACAAAAAAATACGTCCACATACAAGAATATGAGTGCATTCTCTATCGTCCACATCGGTGATGTACGATAGATAATACTTTGAATCGAGTGTGATTAGATGAACGAGCAATTATTTATTGCGATGTTTTCACAATGCCGGACTGCAATTTTTAACTATATTTTAAATGGATTTAATTTAAAATATATGCTTTTCACCTCAAATTGGTAACGTTGTGCCTTGTCCCTGTACATTATACTTTTCCAGTTATCAACAGAGCCAGACAGACAGGAAAAGACAATGGCAATGTAAAGGTCTACAATTTTTTTCAATTTGCAGTCTAATAAAAGTTTACTTGTATCATAAGACATGCGGGTTTTATTTCTATCACATTAAACAATAAATAATATACTTTAATATATTTTCAACGTGTGCGATTTAACACGAAAACTGTTTTTACAGTGTTTGCAAAGCCAAAAGGAATCCTTCAGAAATATAAGCATCACATAAAATTTCATAAAATCTTCGTAATAAACAATAAATTCTTCTCCTTCGTTTCATTGACTTAATATTTCATTCAAAATTAAATTTACGAAGTGATACATGTCAACTATATTTTATTACATACTTAATATACAGTGGCGTGCCGTGACATTTGATGAGAGAGGAGCTGTGTTTCTATAAGAAGCCGACTTCCAGGGGCAATCAGTTAATTCTTTCTTTAAATGTATTTTTAATAGATTATTTATCTGACGTACTTAATAAATAAACTACTTCAATATAATTACCTCTGTTATTATATCCAATACATTCCATATGCCCTCTAAATGCCAATTCTTGCTTTGATCGAAACATATAACATCTATTTATTTAGATATAATATATCTATTTACCGTAACTATCTCGTTATAATTTTCAATATTTATTTTATATTATTTACTAATGTTAAATTCTATTCCGCTTCGATTTCCAAATTGCTTCAAATACGAAAGAATCGACGATTTTTCGTGTCTTTTGCCAGCTAAATTGTCAAAGCCCTTCTTATTCCATACAATCATTTCATTTGAAAATAGTAGGCAAAGCCAACAAAACAATTTTTGCACTTTTTTGCATTTACATAACTATTTTATTGTGAAAATGTCGAACAAATTTTTTATTCAAGCGTTTATATTTAATTTAGGCATTGGCCTTTCTCTTTTAATAATGTTTTCTTTTTCATTATACGATCTCGAGCCAAAACTTTTTTAAAATAAATTTTGAATATTGCAATTACATTCCGAATCGCTAGCCACGATATAAGGGCTAAAATTAAAAATAAAATTATAAAAACTTACTTGGTGAAATAAAATGTATGGTGGATACACATACCTGGTACAAAATAGTCTTCAATTGTATGAATATACAGTGGTGCCTCGTATAACGTACGCCTTGAATAACGGACGCTGCGAATAACGGACTTTCTGTTTGACCGTTACGTGACTCGAGCAACGGACTTGCTGCGAACAACGGACTTTCCGTTCCGCAGTTACGTGAGACGAACAATGGACTTTTTTCGAACAAGTGCGAATGATTTTTCCACTCTTTTGCCGTTGCCAATGACAATCTGCTATTTTTAGGATATATTAGTATTATTAGAATGTATTATTAGTATATCTGAAGTAGAAATGTAATGTAATATATGTTGATGATTTAAATAAACATTAAATGTAATGTAATA
>NW_019385535.1:74160-75993 GCF_000671375.1 Centruroides sculpturatus | reverse complement strand
AAAATAAAGAGACAGGTCTGGAGGATCGAACCCTCCTGAAGGAAGGGATATCTAAAGGTTGAGAGTGATTCAGACTCAGGGTCTGTGGTCTCCCACCAAACACAAAATGAAATGAACCCCAAACCTTGAAAAGCACCACAAGGACTTCTTTAAACTCTCTGTATATGCTTCAAAAGGAATAATTTCAAGTCTTTTAAACAGGTCTCTGAAAACTCAACTTTATAAAGATGATCATTTCCTGATAACTCCACTAGCTCTCTTTGATACTTTCTCTAACAATTGAAGGAAATACTGTGCAGAAGGTTAATGCTGACCCCAAGAATAGCAGTAATGGGGAAATGTATACTCTACCAGTGCCAGTAGTACTTTCTTAAGTTGACTTTTGTTAATAAATTTTTCAGATAATCAACTCTACTGTATAGTGAAAAAAGTTTGAATTCCTAGTTTGTTGCCCATATGACTAATGCTTTAAGAATTCTTGACCTAAGAAAGTTCATTGTAAGAAGACATTCATTAATCTAAAATAGTTTTCTGGACCTTAGGCTGAAATTCCCTGGTATAGAAAAAAATTGATGGAATCAGAGAATTGAATGACAGGAGTTGGAAATTGTCAAGGATGTCCACCCAAAAGAAACTGTCTGAAAGACCTATCAAATCAAGGAACTGACTCGATAGTTGATTGGATAGTTGCTTACATACTACATATTCAGAATGTTCTGGAAAGATCCCAAAAAACACACTGAAAGACCTATAAATAATTTTGTGATCAATACTAGGGAACTGCCAAACAGGAAGATAACAGAAATGATTCTGGAAAGTTACATGAAGGAAGAGGAAAACAGAGTCTCAGTTCAATGCACCCTTACCATACTGTAGTTATGGTTCTTCAGTAATTTAAAGTAAGTAATATCATCAGACAAAAACACTGAAGGGAAAAAACATCATTGTGGAGGTGTCTCCTAGTCTGTCAATGATTTTAAAAGTTCATTCCAAGATTGAAAGGAAATTCAAAATCTTTAATGAGATCCTTAATTATTGATTGCTGGAGTGTGAGCATTTGTCAAACCATCAATCCATAAATAGTGGAACAAAAGTGGCATTATTTCACCTAACCTGGATAAGAAAGGAAATTAAGCAGAATCAGGGATCAGGCAGTACAGATGTTGCTGTGAAGACTGGCATTCATTGAAGCATTCACATTGTCGGAGTAAACAAGAATTTGTTTGTTTTGTTACTCTCTAACAAAAATAGATAGTGTAATGGCAAAATTGAGAGTAGCTAATATGCAAATAAGTAATATTTCTTTTAGCTAAATTTGGGACATTGATTAAACTCATTTTACAGCTAAAAATTACAAAATGCAATCATATAAGAGCAAACAAGGTAAATTTTCAAACTGTTTATAAGACTTTAATAATGCAATAATACAAACTATACCAGTCAAGACAAAAAAGTCATATCACACAATCAGTTAATTCCAAAATATTTTTATTATAGAGTTATTCTTTGCATAAATTCTGAGAGGGATATAATGTATTTACCTACTTTTAATTATCTTTTGTAATTACTGTTTATGTATTATTATTGATATAATGTTAATGATTATAATTATAAAGTCTGTGTGGGTTCAAACACACACACACATACATAGCTTTGGTGTTGTATTTATTGGATTTAGATTTTTTGAACCTTAAAATTAGATAGTGTAATGGCAAATTCTGCTAATACTCCTAAACTTTTTGCATTCACAAAGATCCATAAATCAGGCAACACTATATGAACTGTAATGCCATGCTGCATACTTGCCTTTTAGAAAATGCTATTCATAATCTA
>NW_019385535.1:18635-73755 GCF_000671375.1 Centruroides sculpturatus | reverse complement strand
TCTCTACGATGACACCTTTGTCCGTCATTTCCGACAGGTGTTAAATAAGAAAGAGAAACAGACCACCTTGGTCATGTTTTTCAAGAAGCCAGCGGGCAAAAAACAAAGGATGGAACAAGAGAAGTTGACCCTGCAAGTTCCGGTAGCCTCTCCTGAATCTGACTCCGATTAAAAAACAATAAAAAAAGACCCGCTGCAATGTGTAAAAAGTCTGTATCTGTATGAATGTGTAAAGAAAGAGTTCTTCCACCTCCTCCTCACAACATCTGACTACCCGGCATAATTGGTGTCTGCTCCATTTTCATTTTTTATGGTACAGTAAGGTTATTTTATGCTGCGGAACGAATTATATGTTTTAACATGTATTTCTATGGGAAAATGCGTTTCGTATAACGGACGTTTCACTTAACGGACGTGCACCTGGAACGGATTAAGTACGTTGTACGAGGCACCACTGTACTTTTAAAGAAAATTATAATTAAATATAGCTTTGTAAAGAAACGTACATAAAAATAACATAAAATATTCTTTACTCTTTAAATCTTAACCACTTAGTCAAATAGCTCCCTACGAGTGGAATCAGAGACGGTCCCGCTAGGTATGCGGTGTGTACATGCACGCGGGCTCCAAAATCCCGATGTTGCCGATACCGGTCAATGTCAAATGCCTCTTTTGTCGCATCACTAATATACCTCAAAAGACGCTACAGGGCTGTTGTAAATTTTAAACGTTTCTCACCAAAAGTGTAGTCTAAATATGTTAAACTTAATTGTCATTTGTTTTCTAACTTATTCGTTATAGGACCAGGTGTCGTCCACGGAAATTTTCAAAATTTGATATGCAGCAACTAAGTCAGTTGCTGTTATCAAAAATACCACTCTGGTATAAGGGCCAAAAATTAAAAAAAAAATTCAACAATACGAAACTATTACATATGAAGTATAATGAAACGATTAAAACAAATTTACTAGTTCAAGTAATGTAAAGTTAAACACCGATCAACATAAGTAAAACAACATCGAAATATCCTGCATAGAGTTGCGTGCTTTTCTCGGCTACAAAAGAAATAGACACACCTGTTAGCAAATCTAATATAATCGAAATGGGTTAATATAATAATAATAATGATAATAATAAACCCATAGCAAAAACGATTAGGAGTTAAAAGTTGAAATTTGGTACACAGTTAGGGTACGCCATGAGAATTCAAACTGTAAACGTTTTTTTTTTTTTTTAANTATGTAATAACAATATATATGATTTATTATTTATAATTTTTTGTGTGATTGTATAGTAAATATATTTGAATTTTATCTTGTATTATTGTGATGATGAAGAACAATTTATTCCTTCAATTTAAGAACTAATTGTTTTATATATACAAATAAAACTTTAACTTATCAAGATTTAACTTGACGTTTGTAACATTTCCTTATTAAGAATTGTTTTATTGAATTTGGGTAATTTTTCAGAATTGGGGCAATTTAACACCATTGCTCATTCATAAAGTACATAACTTAACAATACCCAATACTGAAATGTACAGATTTACACAAATCAAATCACACTACTACATTTAATTTATTTGCATTAATATCTAGAATGCCATTTATATAACCAGAAGTTCTATCTAAGCTGTAATTAACACACTTACTTTTGCTAAACTTAATGTTAAATTTTAGAAAATGCTACAATTTTAAATAAACCATTTCTTTTAAAAGAAGTTGTTTTATTTCTATTAGTATATGGTTTAATCTGTATTAAGACATATGAAAATGATGCTTAACTAGAATTTTAATGTTTGTTTACTTATTTTTACATTAAAAAATAGCTGTTTTTTCAACTCTTCTATGTAACTCTTGAATACATTGATGATTCTGAGATATTATTTTTTACATGTTTAATAGATTTAACTGATTGTGAGCACTTAAAGCCAGGAGTTGTGTGACATCATTTATGCTTCTGACATACCAATAGAGCAACTATGTGGCATGTATGTATGGAAATTACTTTGTGGATAATCAACTCAATGGTAAGTGGCTGGAAGTGATTACATTTATTTGAAATCATTACTATATTTATTCATATTTCAGAATCAATTTTAAATAATGTTTTTTTTTTAATTGTTCAGGTTATCTGCTCCACACACTTTCCTTTAGAAAATGTTGATACTGAACTTTGTCACTGCAATCTTTTAACAAACATTTCAATTATGACAAAGAGCATGCAACATTTTCTTCTATAAATGGTCAGTGAACTACTTTACTTTTATATTCCTGGGACCATTTTAATTATAAATTTTGTAAAAATTGGCATTCTGAGTTTGATTTGTCCTGATGTTCATTTTGGATTAATTAGCCCTATGTTAATTAAGCACAATAAAATTAGGTTCAAATTTTCTTTATCATATATAATGTAATAGAGATAGCTGTAAAAGCAGATTATAAATTATGAATTATTGTAAAATTTATATTTTAAATAAATAAAGATTCATTCTGTTTAAATTTTCATTCTATATTTTACTATATATGTAAAGAATTAATACTTGTAATTAATAATATTTGATGATATTATAATGTTTGTGATTGCTATGACAAAGTATTTAAATTTATATTTTGGATTTGTTGTACTTCTTTTAAAATCAAACAATATAGTTTTAAATAACATTAAAAAGTGTATTTGAGAGAGAGTGCTTACTTTTTACTGTTAAACATACAGGTAACTTCTCATTTTAGCAAACAATTTGAAGTCCAATTTGGCCACCTGTAAGACTTAGCTTAAGAACTGTCAATATAAATTTCAGAATATCAAAGGTTTTTTCACTATGCAGAAAACTCCCAACATATTAAAACACTGGGATGGGTTCGACGAAAATGATTATGAAGTTCCATAGATGACTGGACAAAAGGGAAATGTCTAGAAGATGCCTTAGATTAAGGCTGGTGTGGTGGGTGGACTGGATTATTTGTTACCCATGTTAGAATATTTTGGAAGTACCCAATGAAAATCCATAAATGAATGGATGACACCAGTGACAGGATCTTTCAGACCATAGGCCAGGAATGCCACCACCAAATATGATGTGTATGGAGATTATACTAGGAAGTTACAAGAAGGAGAATGTAAATATGAGTTTTATATTCAACGAATCCTTACACTACTTTAGTATCAAATGGGTAATATACTTTACTATGCTGTTGGTATGATCCCTCAGTCACTGAAAATAATCTTGTCAGACTTCATAATATAATAATCCAAAGGGGAGAAATGCAACCAATTTTCATTATTCAAAAAGCTTCTTTCTACAAGTTGATTCTGAGTAAAAATTAGATGTTGCAAGGGAGTTTGGCATCACCGTTTCCATTCTGTCAATGATTTTAAAAGATCATCCAACATTGAAAAAAGTTAAGAAGATCCAATGTTTAGTCCTGCAGAAATAAAACACATAGCACACAATTTGAGGATGTGTGGAAAGTTATTTTCATCTGGTTTCAAGATGTTCAAGCGTGTTACTGTCCCATAAGCAGTTCCTTGTTATTACAAAGAATTTTTGAAAAGTATGGAATTATCTCAAAATCTTTATGCAGAGAAACATTGATGTTTCATTGCACATAGCATGTACATGGACTACAGACAAGATACAATATTAAATACAGCACAGATGACATTTTCAATTTTGATGAAACAGGTAGTTTTTTCCAACTGCTGCAGAGGAAGCAAAAATGCTAAATAGCGGTTAACAGCCATGTTTTATTGCAGTACCTCAGGTAAGAAATGATTTTGTATTACACTACACTGCATTTTTTCATCCCTTTTATCCTAAGAAGGATCAAGTACTGATATTCACTGTACATGACATAGATATGGAGAATATGAGACCTTTAATCATTGCAAAAACATCAAGAACATATTATATTATGTGAACAATGTGTGCTCTACACAATGAAAACTGCCATGATTGGATGATGCAGAGCATTTTTAATAAATACTTGAACTGAAAACTATATTAAAAGATGAAACAAAAGTAAAGAGTTCAGCTGTCAGATGACAACTGCTTGGTTTGAGTCCTATCTGGAAAATTTGCAAGTTGAGTGCTTTGTACACTGGTGTTCGACAGCTGATCTTGGAATAATCCATACTGTACAGGCTGAATATTGATTATTTTTTGCAACATCGATAACTGTCTAGAGAAAGATAAACAAGCTGTTGGCAAGACTGCTGCAGCATGTGCACGTGTCATGAATTTTATCACACTATATTTTGTCTGGTAGCATTAGAAACCACAAAATGTCACAGGTTCTCTAACAATGGTGTAAAAAAACAAAGTTAATGACTACTACTGTAGTAACCTTTTTCTAGTTCAGAGTATATAGATTATACTAAATAATATTAGTTAATGGTGATGTCCCTTCTATTAACTGTCAGAATTATTATTACTGATTGAACAAAATATANTCTAGTTCAGAGTATATAGATTATACTAAATAATATTAGTTAATGGTGATGTCCCTTCTATTAACTGTCAGAATTATTATTACTGATTGAACAAAATATAATTTTTAACACTCTACCAGCAAAAGTATTTATTAACGTAACATTATTTCCAGGATTATGATGGATAAAATTTATGAAAATTATTTAAAAAAAGAAACTGCAATTTTAAAATGAAGTATATAGTGAAGTTTAACAATTAATATGGCGTCTAACTTTCTCTGAAAACAAAATTGACCATTGGTTAACGTCAATACTTAAAGACGATTTCACAGATAGCGATGCCAATGTGAGTTTATCATAATATATTATTTACCAAATAATTTTAAAAAAAAAACAAACAATTATTAATTGTGACATTGTCATAATGCAGTCCAAAAATGTTAATATGTAAATCTTATTACTTTTCATAAATTGAATCATAAAACAAAGTAAAAAAAATTTGAAATAAGTTAATGACAGTGGCATATTATAACTTCACGAATCCCATTTACATTTGAATTAGGGATTCCCCACCCAGGCAATTGCATTTTTGCCCATAGGATAACACGCTACTGGAAAACAAAATTATTTTTTGTATATTTTTATTGTTCGATATACTGTTTTGTGTATAACGTTACTACTGCAAATTTAGATTTGTTTAAAGTCCACTCCCCTATAACACTGTTGATAATTCCGTTTTATATCAATTCCATGTTGGACGAGTCACTTAGATTTTGCAAATACATGAGCCGTTCATAGTCCGGCACACGTATTTGTAAAATCTAAGTGACTCGTATAACATGGAATTCATATATAACGGAATAATCAACAGTGTTATAGGGGGGAGTCACTGTATTGATAATTTTATACAATGTTATACAATATAGAAGTCTTATGTATTGTTATACAATACAAAATACTTCTATTTGTAAGAACTTTAATAAAACATTAATACACAATACTTATCAATAGTTATCTTTGGATCCTGTTAGGGTTTTCTACCATTTCGTTTTCTGAATATAATGCCAGTTAATCGACTAATTAATCAAATGGCAATTTTACATAATAATTGAGCATCAGTTCATCAATTACATGCGAATTAAATAATAAAC
The DNA here is from genome assembly GCF_000671375.1 of Centruroides sculpturatus. Classification (NCBI taxonomy): domain Eukaryota; kingdom Metazoa; phylum Arthropoda; class Arachnida; order Scorpiones; family Buthidae; genus Centruroides; species Centruroides sculpturatus. The sequence continues at coordinate 68,170 of NW_019385535.1, read as the reverse complement.
AGCACATAAAATATTAAAAATTTTAAATAATATTATTAACATTATCACAAATAAGTTTTTATTCAAATTTTAATTTTACATTTTAACATAAAACTATAATAAATAATTATAATCTATACGATATTTCATTGTTATTTTTAGATAATATGATTTAAATTAAATTCTTTATAATAAATTATATAATGTAATTTTGATATTTTATCACAAAAACATTACACATTTTTTATGAAAATAAACGAAATCAGTTGCTGCATATAAAAATACCACTTTAGCATAAGAGACACGAATAAAAAAAAACTCAACAATACAAAACAATTACACATAAAGTATACGTTATATTAACAAACAAGTCGAAATAATATACGAATACATATTAAACAAAATAGATAACAATCGGGAACGAGTAAAAAACAGATTTCCCTCGAACGAAACATTTTGATTAAAACATCGAAAACTAAACAATTCTAATTTTAAAAAATGTTAATAAACATTATCAAAATATCAGTGTGTCGCGAGTGCGATGCATCAAAAAAAAGTGCAAATAACGACAAAAATATACATACATTAGCTGCGACAACAATTAAAATGTCCAAGCGCTTTCATGAGGTAAGACAGGTCAGAGTAAAGTCCAGATAGCAACAAAAATATCCATATATCGATTGCGACGAAAACTAAAATAAAATAGCGCTGTAATACAATCCTAAAAATCGAAAGTAAGTCCAGATACGAACATATTTATATTCTATCAATGCATTTTCAAATATATTTTTTTATATATTTACGTAAGTGTCTTTATATACAGGCAGTGGCTAGCCTCTTGTCAGAGACGCAAAAAACAGTAAAAGATACGTTAAATCAAAGACGTCCCGACGAGAGGTGAGTGCATTTCTTAATTATGTCAATGCATTTTCAAATATATTCGTCTATATATATACGTAAGTGTCTTTATATACAGGCAGTGGCTAGCCTCTGCCTGTATATAAAGCCTCTGCCTATACACTAGATATTTGACTTTAAAATTTCGATGCGCTTTACTATTTGATTGACATTTTTTTGAACTGACGCTTTAATGACCACAATTTTTTAATTTTCGTTATGGTAGAAGATACGTGTTTAGTGGTAGAAATGAATACAAATTTTGTAATCGTAGCTGCTCACTTTTTCTACCGATTCTAATTTGACGTAATACAAGGAACTTTCGAAACTATGAATTTCTTATAGGGGCCGTTTTTTTACTGTCGCAGTCGAAGTGATATATTATAGCATGGCGACGAGCTATGATAAAACATTTATTTTTTATGTGTTCGAATTGGTAGTGTATATTTAATACGTTGTAACAGATAGCGATTGATTATTGTTTGAAAGTAGGAATATTACGGGTTGATGGTGAAAGGGAAAGAGAACATGACAACGTAATGTAAGGTTAAATTGTCGTTAGACAATTGAGAAATGTTTTCGGTATAGCGATTTCATTTCTTTCCTAATAGAAACATAGAGATGATAGGAACATGGAGATCACAATATTAATGTAAGAATCTGAAGGTATAGAAATAAGAGCCTATTATTCGATTGTAAATATTTATTTAGAATTTAATTTAATTACTTAATAAATTAAAAAATTATTTAATTAGAAAGCAAAATCAACTTCCTGTGGCGAGATCTTATACCACATTTTTAATGAACATCTGTTGGTTCGAATCATCTCTAACATCCCGTCACGTGGGGTAACAAAGTGACTGCCGATTTAAGATTTTGGGATAAAAAGGATGAACAACTTGTTCACGTCCGTGTCTCCTCGAAGTTCTCTTCGTCTATTTTATTATCTATTCCAATGAAATCGTGTTTTTTTACTTCCTTTTACTTTTTATAGACACAATGTAGTGACACTGTATAAACACTTGGCAAATTATTTATCTTGTATTAGGTTGGCGTGATTAATAATCTGCCAAGTGTTTATACAGTGTCACTACATTGTATCTATAAAAAGTATTCCACTTTTATCATTTCTCCTTGTCTCCAGTCTCTCCGCTGAGCTCACCGATCAATGAAGTTTCTTATTCTTCGTCCCGACGATAGAACTTAGCCTAAGACCGAAGACATCATCACATTAAGAGGTATTATGTACCAAATATTTATAAACTCTCTCTCGGTCTATTAGAGATGTGTTTAGGTAGATCATCGAAATAGTGATATTTTAATCCCCTTATGTCTTTAATCACTACTTTATTTTGTTTATTAATCTTTTGTTGTTTCTTAAATTGACTCGATTGCATTTACTTTTAGGCCCATCGTCCTTATCGACGGATTCACGACTCTTCCCATTCGAACTACACAACACCTCCTATTTAAGTGTAAAATACGTAAAATATGTATCGTTTCGTTACTTTAATGTAGTAACGGACTTTTTAAAGAGTCCAACAACAAGTTGCGTAACTTTTCCGGCTGTATAAAATTTAATTTTAAAAAATAACTTTTATATTATTAATACTAATATAAATTTTTATTTGGCCTCATCTGTTATGAGATTTTGTTATATAAAAGTTACACTCGCAATCATTGTTTGTAGGGTGTTGTATTTTAATTGGCTAACACACTAACATACTTAAGAATTTCACTTAATTGCGATTAAATGCATCCGTGGATTCATTAACAGATGAATTAGATATTAAAGAAACTCTTTTGAAACATTTCAAAATTTAAATTCAGTTGTTCAACATATTTCAAATGATTATAAATAAAGTTTCACTTTAAAAAATGAATTTAGTAGTAATTTTTTAGTGTTTTCATGGTATATTTTTGAGGTCTGAAAACAGTTTAAAAATTTAAAATTGTAGAAAAATCGTACATTGTTGAGAAAAAATCAAAAGTTTTTTTAAATTATAAACTTGTGGCAGGTTTTAGTTTTTTTTTACAACGTTTTCCTCGAGAAATCCTGCACTGAATTTTAGTTTAAATGTATCAAAAAATTTGTTTTTTTTGTCACCAGATGGCGGCACAATACGGCTGGCTAGCGACCAGTTACCTGCTTCCATCTGTTGAGAATAAAAGTAACTATTAAAGTATTATCGCTCCTGTATTTTCATTTACGCGTTTTTGTAAGAGTTCTGTTCTTTTACGAAAATGATGTTATATTAGCAAAAATATAGAATTAATATTTCTATTATTTAAAATAGTAATGGCACATTTATAACTTTTTTTTTTAATACGTAATGTTTAATAACCAGTTCAAGTAATTATCACTATCGCAACCACCTCGATGACTATGTAGGATTTTATTTATTTTTATAAATATTTAGTTTTGAACTCTGGGAGTGATAATTTATTCGTTAAAATTTATTCAGAACTTAACTATTTTAACGAAAGGTTTATTGTTCGTAATTCGGCGAAACCCTTCTTACTGGACACCTCACGACAATGCACATACTTCTATAAGGACATTCGTGGTCACTTATAAAACAAGTATGTGTGTATTACAACTGACTTTTCTAATCCGGACAGAGACAGATGAAGTACAGTAAGTTTTATGTGTCGGCTATTGTTAAAGAACACAATAATTTTCATCGAGTCGAGTTGATAAAAAATTTTTTCTAGTGCCAACTTGGCAAAAAGTATTTAAAAAGAAAAACTCATCTTAACGTTTAACACACAAATATCAAGTTCTAATCAAGGGCATTCTCAACATATGTAAAGTTAGCATCCCCAATTTTGTTTTTCTCAAAGCAACTCTTGCCATTTGTTTGGCGTGCCCATCGTTAAAACAAACGTTACAGTCTCGTATAGATACCGAAACTAAAACAATTGATGACAAGATTACCAAGTATTTACTTCTCCCTGCAACACTTGTTTCGCAAAATAAGATCCTAAATAGAAATGGAGGGCCCGCTTCTTCAACCCGGTCCATTGACTCTTATACCATGTCGAAGTAACATGACTGAAGGTAAGATTAGGTGTTTTCCTGTGTGACATGTCAGTGTGTCACCGATAAATCAATTCCATTTACCAAGTTTCGTGGCAAACCTGATCAAACTCACGACCTGTTTCAATATTTGAAATTGTTAGTCTTTCAAAAAATGAAAAAATCTCCTAATTTTTGCATGTTCAATGAGCCAACTGAATAGCATCTCCATGAACACTTTTGCTTGTCTTCGTGGAAATGCTATTTTTAACGAGCAAACAGCCATGCAACACATGTTTTAGAGCTAGCATTAAAATGTTGAAAGCCATGTGGTTCATTTACGCCTCTCAAAAATCAAATTTTATTTAATTTATAATTTATAAACTGTTTCGAACTGACATCTTCATACTAATTCGTCCGTCCGTCACGCCATTGTCTAGAAATTTAATCGTTCCTTTGCCTTTAAAATGCAAAGTAACAATTATTATATATATCAACAGGGGAGTTGATAACAATATATAACTCTTTGCGCTACTACTTCCGGTGTACTGGATGATTTTATATTAAATACTTTATCTCTTTTTTAAAAAATAATACAATTTTTTATTTGTATTATATTAAATCGAATTGTTTATAGAAATAATTCATCACAACAAGCAGAATAATCGTCACTGCGTTCTGTACTTTGTTCTCTGTACATACGGTGGAAAATACCTTTATTTTTGCAATCACTTAACAAATAAAGCGCTTAAAGAAATAATAAATAATATTCATATGTTTTTTATCGTAATTTTAACGGAAGGAAGTGTGGTGTTTAGAGTAATTCTGTAAGTATATCAGCTTTTTACAACTTCCTTAAAGAAGAGTAAAGATAAGGTCGATATTCACAGTTTATTTACTAAATGCATATCATTTTGTAACATAAATCCGGGAAAGGGACGAGATAAGAACATAGTTTAACCTTGAACAATGTAGATAAGTACGATACGCATATATCCAACGCTCAGTTTGTTACATTACAGTGTCTACAAGACAATACTTTACTCGACGTCAATCGACTGTTACTTCAATACAAAAATGAAGAATATCCTCTTGATGATGCTCATTTTCTCAGCTTTCATCTTGAATGGTGAGTTTACCTGTAAAAATATTTTTCTTGCGGTGTTTCTATAGCTGCTTGTTAGTATCCTTATACACGTATCATTATTTGGTAGAGGGGAATGGCCCATTATATGTAAAATCTTAAGTCCACGCTAGGCTGTACGTGCAGCATTGTAACGTGCAGATGTGTCGGCAGTTTACAATTCATTAGTTTCTAAGGCGTGATTCTGAGAAAGTCATAGGTTTATTTAATTATAAAGCAGGAAATATACATTTTCTTAAGGTTTAGTATTTCATTAATTAAATTCTTTTAAATTTTTCGTGTCGTAAATAAGCAATAGGAAGCGGAATTGATAACGGAGTGAATTGACGTTTCCTCTTCCTTAAACACTTCTCTCTTTCACTTTATATTTCTAAACTATCTTCAATTTTATGTTAATAATTAATTTAAATAAAGAAATTCGCTTAAAATTTTTCTCGAAAAACTTTAGAAATTTTAATTTTAAATTTAAGGGGTGGAGTCGGCGAAAGATAGCTGCAGACATTTAAAACGATGCGGAAAATATGGATTTTACAAGAACTGTTCGGAGTGTTGCAGAGAATTCGGCCACGAGGGAGGATACTGCACCATGTTCAAGTGTAAATGCAAAACATGAATCCTGTAGTTGATTAACATCAAAGCTGTAAGCTGTTTACGAAGTAAACAATAAAGTTTTTTTAAAATTTCTGAAAATATCTTTCAATTATTTAATGTCTTCTTCCGGGTTTATAGATTTCTTTGTATAAAATTTCACATCCTATCTGTATTAAGACGTGTATGAGGCTCCTTATTATTACAACAAACAAAAGAACAATTTAAATTATACCTCAGACAATATACTTTTCAAATTCCTATCTCAGTTTTTTAAAAGATGAGAAATGTAATTTAAATTATTATATAATTTTACGTAGATTTTCTAATTCTTTATGCCTCTATAATTCTCACTCCGTGTTAATCTATTACTTGATTGTATCCATTTTGCTATGATGCTAAAGGATACTTGAGATGTGTAGCTACATTTCACAGCTCTGATTCTGAGGTTGTAGCTTTCGTCTTTGATTATGATAGTGGCGGATTAAGCGATCGCTTAGGTCCCCGGAATACAAAGGGTTCCAAAGGAGCCCCCGACGTCTTAGCTCTCTGTGTTGCAGTTGTAGCTGTACGCCATATTTTGAGTATTTATTAATATTATTCTTTAATTTCAACAGGAAATTAAACTAAAAGAAAAGAAAGAAGCCCTGAGGGCTACAAGTGACGAATATCCTTCGACCGGGCCACCGAGTGTTCCTTGCAAATGTAGGAATTCGCTTCCTGGTTGAATATAAATATTGCAAACACTGTCAAATTCACAATGTGTTTTAATATTTAGAATTGTTAAATTATCTAAAATAATATGGAATTTTCGTATTTTCTTCGTTTTAATCACATAACTGAATAGTAACTCCATGAAGACTTGTCTTCCCTGTTTCTCTTCGTGGAAATACTATTTTTAATAAGGAAAAAGCCATGCAACACATGATTTAAAGCCTGCATTAAAACATTGAAAGCCCGAGATACCATACAATTCATGTGATTTGTTTACGTCTTTTAAAAATCAAATTTTATATAATTTGAAAATATAAACTATTTTAAACTAACATCTTTATACTAATTTGTCTGTCCTCTCACGCCATTCTCTAGAAACTTAATCGTTCCTTTCCATTTAAAATGCAAAGTAACAATTATTATATTTATTAACAGCGAGTTGATAACATATGGCTCTTTGCGCTATTACTTCTGGTGTACTGGACGATTTTACATCAAATACTTTATCTCTTTTTTAAAAAAATAATACAATTTTTTATTTGTATTATATTAAACCGCATTGTTTATAGAAAGAATTCATCACAACAAGCAGAATAATCGTCACCGTATTCTCGACTTTGTAATCCATAAAAACACGGTGAAATTTACACCTTTATTTTTGCAATCGCTTACCAAATAAAGTGCTTAAACAAATAACAAATAATATTCCTATGTTTTTATTGTAATTTTAAAGGTAATGGAGAATTGTGGTGTTTAGTTTACTTCTGTAAGTATATCAACTTTGTACAACTTCCTGAAAGAAGAGTAAAGATAAGGTCGATATTCACAGTTTATAATTACTAAATTAGTATCATATTGAAACATACATCCGGGTAAAGAACGAGATAAAAACATAATTTAAATTTGAACACTGTAGATAAGTACAGTACAATAAGCATATAGGCCTATTCAACTCGTATTCTGTTACAGTGTCTAGGAAACAATACTTTACTCGACGTCAACCGACTGTTACTTGAACGTAAAGATGAAGAATATCCTCTTGATGATGATAATTCTCTCTGCTTTCTTCTTAAATGGTGAGTTTATCTGCAAAGTGTCTATAGTAGATTGTGTGCATACATACTATTTAAAGCCTGACATTTTTACACGTATCATTATTTGATAAAGGGGAAAAGCCTGTTTTATATTATATTTTAAGACCACACGAGTCTGTACGTGCGGCATTGTAACGTGGAGAAGTGTAGAAAGTTTACAATTCATAGTTTCTAAGGCGTGATTCTGAGAAAGTTATAAGTTTATTTAATTAAAAAGGAGGAAATAGTTTTCTTCCTAAAGTCTAGTATTTCATTAAGTAATTTTTTAAAATATTAGTCTCGTAAATAAGCAATAGGAAGCGCAATTGATAACGGAGTGAATTGACGTTTCTTCTTCCTTAAACACTTCTTCCTTTCAATTTATATTTCTAAACTACTTTTATTCTTTTACATTTAAGGGGTGGAGTTGGACAGAAATAGCTGCAGACATTTAAAACGATGCGGAAAATATGGATACTACATAAACTGTTCGAAGTGCTGCAGAGAATTCGGCCACAATGGAGGATATTGCACTATGTTCAAGTGTATATGCAGAACATCACCTTGCTAGCTAATTAAAACATGAAAGCTGTGAGTTATTTACGAAGTGAGAAATAAAGATTTAGAAATTTCCGAAAATATCTTTCAATTATTTAAATTAATGTCTTTTTCTGGGTTTATAGATAAGAAATTTAAAATAATACACGATATAACTAGAAAAGACGATGCATTAACGTTTGATCTTTAATACACAATTATATATAATGGAATGGGCCGTGTGAAAATCGAAGAAAAAGGATAAAGCATAGTAAAGAAAATTCAAGCCAGAAGGATGGAACTTCAATCCCACAAATTATAAATTCAGATACGTGGACTACAAAGACAATCGATGACTATAATGGAAAATGATTGATTAAAGAATGCCTTAGTGTAGGCTACAATACAGTACACTGCATAAGAGGTGAAGAGGAAACTCCAGTCCATAAGATTAAAATGAATTTCGTGACTCTGCACAATACTTTTCTATATTGAAAAGTAGTGGGTGGGGAAGAAAGTCACTTAACACTCCTTGTATAAAATATACAATGTATCCAAAGTCAATACGCTGTTGTCAGGAAGGAATTAGACAAAGGAGGAAGAAGATTTTATTGACATTCCTCGAACAGTTATAAAGTTATGCGCGTTATATGATATGCTGAATGTACATTCTTTATTCTGTTGCAGGGGTGTTAAGTGACTTTCTTTCCCACCCTATACTTTTCAATACAGGAAAGTATCGTGCGGAGGCGCGAAATCAATTCCAATCATTGTACAAGAAAGACGAGTCCATATATTTAAATATAGTGAAGGGTGCATCTAACGTACCCCCCTAGGAAGTTCAGGTTTTAATGAAGGTGTGAAGGCTACAAGTTTGATACGTCATTTGACAAAATTATATTCTGAAATTATCTGAATGACGGTTTTTACCCCCCCCCAAGGGTGTCCACTCTATTTACGATCAAAAAGGTTTGTGACCCTTTAAGAAATATTCAACCCCGAGTTTTGACTACGTTACTTTTGGGTCGTTTTCCTGAAAAGGGGTCACGTTTAAGATCATGATTCTTGTTTACTGTTGTTTAGCTGTGCAGAAGAGGATACTTTCGGGGTTGAAACAGTTAACTGCTTAATATACATTCTTTTAATAAAGGGATCCAGTGGGCCCGGGCCCTCTTATCTTTGTAAATAAATGAAGAAACAATAAAATTGAACGTGACAAGCGCGCTAATTTCCATATATAACTAGTGTTAAAGTTAAGAGAAAATGGGCTTTAGTATTAGTGGAATGAAATCCCTACAATAGTTTTTCTAGAGTATTTAAATATATTCCTGTCAAATTATTGTAGCCATTTTGCTATGATGTTAAAGGATAATTGAGATGTGTAGCGCTACATTTCACATCACTGATGCTGCAGATGTAGCTCCACATCTCTGATGATGATAAAGGAAGCAGTAAAGCACGACTCCACATCTCTAGTGATGCTAAATAATTTTATTAAACTTGTCTCCATATCGCTGATGATGCTGAAGGATGCAGTAAAATATAATCCACATCTTAAGCATCCTTATTTGTCTCTCTTTTCACTTTATCTACCTTTATAGTATTAATTTTATAAAGCAACAAAATGGCCTAAAATTCAGTTAACCGTATAATTCGCGTTAACAAACTAACAAAGCATTTTTGAAAACTTATAATATAACATAATAAAGCTTTATAATCTGTATAATAAACAGTAAGGAAGAGCGGTTAACTGACTTTCGATTTAATTTAATTTAGTTATTGCAATATAAAAATACACTTTTATTATTTCGTAGCTTTCTATGTAATAATTTAAATTAATTTATAAATTATTAACAAAAAAAAATTGACCTGCTCCAAGATGAAAACCGAAAAATCAATGGAGATCGCGAACTACAGTTTGGAAAACACGAGTTGTATATGTTCGAAACTTATGATAAAATTTTAGAATTCTATGGAAATAATTAAAATACATTTTATAGAGAAATATTCTATGCAGTATTATTGACAACACATGAAGTAATTTATTAAATAATTTTGAATTTTAAATTAATTAACTTCATAATAATCGTACGAATCCGTCGGGAGAATTTCAACCTTATAAGTTTCTGGTGCGACAATCAAAGTATTGTTTATCAGTTTTTGGTAATTCAGAATGCTTTTCCACAAATTATTCTTGATTGCGGTTTCGTTCTTATTGATATGAGCAAATATAATATTACCTCGTATCAAATTATCGTATTTATAATTCACAAAACCGTAAAAATGGCCAGCTTGGAAGTGTCCCAAATTGCCACGTGCCGCTAGAAATCCCGTTATGTAAACGTCTTCTATCCAAAATATAGGTTCCTTTAAGTACAGTTGGCATATTTTGCTAGCCACACCGTGGGGCATTATGTACGCTGCTCCAGAACAATAGGGTGGATAAGTTGGATGCGGATACTCCTCATAACTGACGTACCATTTGGATAACGTGTCCCGTTGCACGTCGATAGAAGGCCACAAGAGGCATATAAAATGCGCCGCCTGCCGGTGAATGATGGTTTCCTCCAAATACCTCTGAAATTCGAATATATTGAGGAAGACGTCATCGTCGATTTTCGTGACGTATTTTGTATTGGGGCAGTTTTTTAAACTCCAATCGATTCCGTTTACTATTTTCTCCACCAGATGGCGATAGGAATCGACTGTGTCGACTTGAAGGACGTCACCGTAGAGTTTCCTCTCGTCATTCACCTCTCGCATGAGAACGGGATCGTCGGATCTCCCCACCAAAAACACAACGGCTATTTTAAGAGCGCGACACAAATATTTGTTAGCCCACGTGGCACGAATTAGTCGCCTTCTATTTACGTTTATCGCCGCGCTGTTCACTAGTATCACTGCTAATAAATTCTTATCTAATACGAAACACAGATCGGTGACGTAAATCGGAGGTTCCCCTTCTATTAAACTATTTACGTGCCGATGTTTCCAGTAAACTAGTAAGAAACACAGCGTGAAAACAAGAACAACGAGTAACAATACAATTCTCAAGCCTCTCTTCCTTATCCTACAAAACTTGATTTTGTTCCTGTATATAAAAAACACCATCTTGCACCCCCTTTAAAAACGAAGGTGGGTAAAAGAATTCGAGTCTTAAGTCAGCTTTAAACTCATTCGATTATACAGTATAATTTCCATTCACTATACTAAATTATTATGTAAATTATGCAACAATATAGCAAACTGATCCTTTACATGCCACGTGAACCTTACCTCTTCCGCATCCCGGAGAGCATTAAGCATCGACAATGCTACTCTACTACATTTACATATACAGTGAGGTTATATTTGAATCATTTGGTTTTGAGATCAGTCCAAATATTCCGACCAAAAATAATCTCATTAGCTGCATTTTATGTTTATAATTGCTATGTGATTAAGTTTAATTGTAATTAGGTTAATTTATGGTAAGTTATGTATTTTAATTATGAAATAATTAATTATAATTTTGATGTAATGTATAGTCTATGATGAGAGAGAAGGGAGAGAGTGAGAGACAGAGACAAAGAGAAGAGAGAGGGAGATGAGAGACATAGAGGGGAACAGAGAGGTGAGAGTGGAAAAGAGACACAGAGAGAAAGAGAGAAAGGAGAGAGAGGAAGTGAGACATAGACATACAGAGAGAGAATAGAGAATAAGAAACGAGAGAGGAGGGAAAGAAAAGAAGGGGGAGAGAGAATGACAGAAAGAGAAAAGAGAGGGGTAAGAGAAAGGCAGAGGGTGGAGATAATATTACAAACATAATTGGAATTACATTTCAATATTGCTTAATATTGAGGAGAGGATATTGCAAGGCGATTATATTTAATATAGAGGTGAGAATGATACAGGTGAAATTCGTTTTATTCTTTATTTAATACAGGATCTTTTAGTTAGAATAAGATACATTCCTACATCAATTTACGTCATTTTTACTATTTATCATTATTTTAAATATACATGAATGACATCAAATTCACGTATAATAATCTATCAAAATAAATCCTTCTTCATTTACTTATTTATTTATACACAACTTTTTTGTATTTTTTTAAATTAAAATTAGAATAAAATTACTTACTCGTAATTAAAATGTTTTTATTTTTTCGATTTTACACTATAAAATAATTTGTAATCTGATAGCAGCGAAACACGTGGTCGAGCACGTGTTACAACTGAAGTTTCCAATTTCAAGATTTAAAACGTTATTATATTTTCTTAACATAAAGAAAAATAATTTATTTTAAGTAAGGAAAGATCTTTAAACTCGTTTAAATCATAATCAATTATGAATTATCAATTAATTTTTTTGTAAATTCATCCAAACTTTGCATTTTTCATTCACTTCTGTCTTAACTGAATGGATGTTTCCTAGAGTAAGTGAGAACGAATTACGATCTTCTTGGTCGAATACCTTCCATTCTTCATCCACGTTCGCTGAGGAAGGTTTCCTGCAGAATAAACAAATAATATTGAAATAACTCGGTTAACTGAATTTTGGGTTAAGCTATATATTTATTAAAATAAACGTAATTGACCGGATAAATATAAAGAATACGTGATAAAAATCAATCTTTTTAGAGTTTTCATTAACCTTAAAAAGTTCTATACAATATTGAAAGAGTGACTTTCGTCCTCCTATCATTATATAAGGGTGGGTCAATAAATAACTTGCCAGGGCAATCAGCCATGCGCTTCTTTTAGCTGCTTATTTATTGATCTATCCTTATACTTAAATACATCCTACACAAGTAGTTTACACTTTAAATCTTAAATTCTTACCCTGTTTTTGCAAAAGAGGTCCACATGTCAATAATGCTTTTGCTGAACTCTAATTCTTCTGTTGTGTATTCGTCTTCATTCACGAAAGGCATCCCGAACACAAAATATACATCTTCGCTATGTGGTACTCCCATCCACTTCTTTGTTCCCGATTTGATTCGAGTGTGATTGAACGTGTAATGATATATATTTCGGTTGCCACTCGAAAGTTTCTTTGCTAAATGAATTATGGGACAAGTAACTAAACCATCACCAAATGCCATTATCGTGTTTTTGAGGATACTGTGGTAGTCTTCTTCGGAAACGTCTAAATAATCTTGTTCTATGCGATCGAGAGATTCTCCTTCTGTTTCGTAGAATTTACTTAAAAGGTCTTTGGCTTCTGACTTTTTCAATTTTGGGTCATCTTCGCGAATGAATTCTGGTTTGAGCATTGATAGAAAGAATGATCCTTCGTCGCTGACTTCGCCTATCAGAACATCTACTTCGTGAAACTTTCCGGAATCGATTGCAACAAATGGATCTTCTGGAAGGTAAGGGCTCCCTTTCTGTGGTAGAAAACTGAACATACTTTGCTTAGCTTCGAAGTAATTCTTCTCTGTAGTTGCAATATCCTCAGCATTCACATCTCTCATACAATTTAATAATTCGTTTCCGTTGCATCCCAATTCTTTCGAGATTAATTCAGTTTTTCTAATATTTACTTCGGGATCAACAGCCCAAAACTTATGATAATTGCTCCCACTTTGCAGTATAGCCCTCTTGAACAGTCCTTTCGTTAAAGGTGAAAGTAAATGATGAGCAACTGATGTAGCTCCTACACTTCCTCCACAAATTGTAATAGTGTCTTTATCCCCACCGAATGCTTCTATATTTTGATGTATCCATTTCAATGCCATAACTTGATCCAGCATTCCCATATTTCCTCGTGCTTCTTCGTGATCAAAATTTGCATACCCGAATGCACCTAAACGATAATTAAATGATGCCACGATGACGTTGCCAATTGATGCCAGAAGGGCACCATCGTATACATCCATGTTTGAGGATCCACTGCGGAATCCTCCACCATGTATCCAAACCATAGTTGAGAATGGTTTGTCTTCCTCATTAACGGTTGGGATCCAGAGATTTATATAAAGACAATCTTCACTAATATCTTTTGGATCGCGATTAAGCCATTCTCCGGAATTAAGACTTGAATCTTGCATACAAGATGCCTTTTTCTCTGTAGCATTATAAACATCATTCCACGCTTTTGTGGGTTGTGGTTCTTGAAATCTTAGTAGGCCTACAGGAGACATAGCGTAAGGTATGCCCAAATAGGCATAAACATACTTATCCAAAACCTTGATCGTGTTTCCTGATACTTGACCAAGTGTGGGAACGTCTTGACTCTGTACTAAGCATCCAAATATACATAGTCCCAATATGATTATCGACATCATATGTATTTCTGAAATATAAATATTAGTTTTAGAATTACTTTTAGGTGAAAATTTGAATACAGGATGGCCCAAAATTGAGTTAACCGTTATTGTGTGATTCTGTGAATGATTTGCTGCATCTCTCAGAATAAAAACTCCCACCAAGAATCATATATAAAGTAAAAGGGTTACAATCGAATACCTGCAATCAGTAGCTAAATCGATGGAAATGCACCCAAGTATTGGATGAGGATCCAGAGAAAGCAAAACACGTGTTCACTTAGCAGTAAGCATGTAGTCTTATTCAAATATTTTTAATTGCAAACTCAAAAATACAGTTAACTGACTTTTGAGCCATCATGAATATATCTCTGTTTAGTTTGACTGACCTTCACCAGTAACTTTTTATTATTTTGTTTATATTTCTATAAATACACGCACGGCTAATTCCATTGTTTTCCTATTTTCTAAGTCATTATAAAATTATTATTAATTTTTTTTTCATGTCTAACGGAAAATATTAATTAATAAAAATCTGTTATCAATGTTAAAACAAGCGTTAAAACGTTTATATCTCACGAAATAATCTGTCCATCGCACGACTTTCCTCCTGAATGCCCCGCGCTTTGCAAAAACGCATTTAACAATTGAAAATGTCGATTTTGTTATAGAAATTGATTAATAACGTCTCGTGATATTAACAATTTACTGTCATACAATAAAACATTTACGTGATTTAAATTGTTTTACGAATATAACTGGTATAATAAATTGTTTATACACACGCAACACAAATATCATTGGAAGTTGATGGGCACAGGAGTAAAGTAACCACGCGGCATTTTCATGTTTTAAAACTAAAAATACAGAAACACAACTGTTAATAAAACAGGAAGTTGCGACAGGGTTGAACGTAATTGACGTCATATTACGTATTCACAACATTAAAATTTGATAAGGTACGATATACATTACTATGATTTGCTTATGAATCAAGCTTAAATATCAATCTTATGTTGTTGTTACAACGAGTATAATCGCGTTATAACGCGACATTGGGCTTCTTTTTAACATTATTTACCGCTTTAAGCTTTGAATAAAGCTACGATCCGGGATAAAAACCGCGTTATAATATAATTAACCTCTCTATATCGACAGAATTAATAAATGTATAAATGTAAGTAAGATGGTTAGTTTTTGTCTGTCTGACTGTCTGTCTGTCTATTAATTGTAAAATATAAATATATATATTTGTAATTTAATGAAGCTAAAGATGAGAATTGTTTAAATGTCACATGATTACTTATTGAAGGTAAAATAAATAGAACAAGGTCGATCTGTCATTGAATATCCAGGTTAAGAATGCGAAAGAAGAATGAGGAGTACTTTTAACTTGTTATTTATTCCGTTAATTTATTACTATTATTATTTTTTTATATATAAATTAATTAAAAATTTATAAATACATAATTAACATTAAAATTGCGACAAATGCTCCAACATTGATGTCATTAAAGACGAATGGGGATTATCTGTTTACAGTTAATTAGAAATTTAATTTTAATGCTTCGAATACCTTAAAGTGGCTCACAATTATATTACTGAAATAAATAATTATATGTAAAATATCGGAACTTAATTCAAAATGGTGGCCCAAAAGTCAGTTAACCAAACGATTAAAGGCTCAATTCTCAAGTAGAATAATGTCTTGAAGACATAAAAGTATTTTCAAGTGTTTGAATGAAGTATGATTTTTAAAACGGTTAACTCATTTTTAGGCCATCCTACATTTTATTTACGTGTCTAACTAACTTATGGGACACGCTGTATTATATCTATTCAAGAGAAGAACCATTAAAAAAACTCACCTGATGCTTACAAGATGGAAACGACAGAGCTTCTATGTAAATTCTATCCAATGATTTATATTTTCTCAATAAGGAATGACCACGTGTGTCCGGTTGGATGAATCTCTAAACAGCCTTGAGGTATAGTTGGGTGTGTAACACAATAGAATAATAAAATATAACTTGAAAAAAGTAATCTACCTTAAGTAAACGGTCGAGTTTTTTGATCACGTAAACTTTTATTTAGAATTTGTATAGAATACAACCTTGCATTTTATAAAAGGAGGATAATTTGTGTATATGTGTTAATTACTGTGTTTAATTTTCCTTCATTTGTAAAGAAACTATAGTTCTTAAATTAAACTCAATCACTACATTTAAAATTCAAATATTCTTTATAATTTGATGGGTATGGGAAATTTATTACCTCAAAAGTAAGAAAATATACTCAATTATTGATATTTATTGTGTGTAACCAGAATGGTTCTAAGTTTTTCGAGTAAACACTTTAACATGTTTAAATTGTCGTTTATTGATAAAGGACTTTAAACTAAAGCTACAAGATGATTAACCGAGGGTATAATCTACACGTATAACATTGTATATTGAAGAAAACTTCTTTCATAATTATACAATTGGTAACTGGCGAGCAATGTTCTGAATCGTATTACAAGTATACTTTAAAATGCTTTATATTAAGTTAAATTAGTATCAGGTAGGAAATTTCAAAAGGTAATTAACTCTTAAACATATTATCAGAGTATTCTTTCATGAAATTCTTCCAATGGGTACATCTTTCAACTTCTTCAGCCTTTACTGGATGGATGTTACCAAGAGTAAGTGACAAAGAATTGCGATTTTCTTTGTCAAATGGTATCCATTCTTGTTCCATTCCATTGTAAGAAGGTTTCCTATAAATAAATAAATAAATTTTATTATAATGCTCCAATGTTTTATAAGCATTATAGAGAAAGAAGCACCTCTACATATTGTCCTGTAATTTTGTAAAATAGTTCTTACCCAGTTTTGGCAAAAGAGGTCCATAATTCAATAATCATCCTGCTGAATTCCGCTTCTTCTGGTGTGAAAGACTTCCTTTTGATCAAAGGTCTTCCAAATACGAAGTGTACATCTTCGAAATGGGGTACACCCATCCATTTCTTGAATATGGATTTGATTCGAGTGTGATTGAATGTGTAATGGTAT
Source organism: Centruroides sculpturatus (assembly GCF_000671375.1). Classification (NCBI taxonomy): domain Eukaryota; kingdom Metazoa; phylum Arthropoda; class Arachnida; order Scorpiones; family Buthidae; genus Centruroides; species Centruroides sculpturatus. The sequence continues at coordinate 50,915 of NW_019385535.1, read as the reverse complement.
ACTGTTCGATTGTATTCAGCAAGCTTTTCGGCCAAGTGAAATATAGGACACGTGAATACCACGTCTCCTATACCTTTAATTGTCTGTTTCAGAATACCAGAATAATCATCGTCGGCTAATTTACCAAAAAAGTGATCAGCAATAGCATCTAGATATTCTCCACTCAGTTCGTAACATGTACCCAAAATGCTCTTTGCATCATCTTTTGTGAAAACTGGTACATTGTGAATCAGTAATTCTGGGTTGAGAGCGGCTACAAATAGGGAACCTTCGTCTTTGACTTCTCCCATTAACACTTCAACGTCATGGAAATTACCATTGTCAACATCAGAAAATGAATCCTCTGATAGAAATGGAGGACTCATTTGTGGATGGAAAAGCATGAATACGTTCTTACGTTTCTGGATTACTTTCTCTGCAGCTGCTAATTTAGAAGCATCCATATCTTGCATACATTTAAGCATATTATGTCTGTCGCATCCTACTTCCTGAGCGAGCTTAGAAGTTACTCTTATATTAAAAGCTGGATTAACAGCAAAGTAGTCAAGGTAATTGCTTCCACTTTGCAAGATTGCTCGCTTGAATAATCTTTTAGTCAGAGGTGAGATTAAATGATGTGCTGCAGAAATAGCTCCTGCACTTTCACCAAAAATAGTTATCAAATCTTTATCACCACCGAAAATCTCTATGTTTTCACGAATCCATTTCAAAACCATGACTTGATCTAACATTCCCATATTTCCTCGAGCATCTTCTTCATTAAAATTTGCGTATCCAAAGGAACTTAAGCGATAATTGAAAGACACTACAATGACATCCCCTACGGCCGTTATAACTGCACCATCGTAAATATTCATATTACTGGATCCAAGAATGAATGCTCCTCCATAAATCCAAACCATAGTGGCGAATGGTTTATCCGGTTTAGAAGTGGGAACCCAAATATTGAGATAGAGGCAATCTTCGCTGAGATCTTTTGGATAACGATCGATCCATTCGAGGATAACATACGGCGAGTCTTGCATGCAGGAAGGAGGTTTTCGTGTTGCATTGTATGGAGTATCTTTATTTCTAAGAGGTCGAGGTGCACGAAATCTCAACTTTCCAACCGGAGGAGTTGCAAATGGTATGCCAAAATATGCGTCAACAGTTTTATTTAGAACTCTTATTGTTTTCCCTATAAATTTGTTGCGGATGGGCACACTTTGGCTCTGAATGAATGACACTAATACGATGCATATTCCTAATGGAATACCGAAATTTGGTGCGATCTTCATCTGTAATTCTGGAAAAAAATGCAGTTTATAATGTTTAATTTAATTTATTTATAAAAATTATACACGTTAATTCATCATCTCAACCACACCATCATGGATGAAGGATGATAGATTTTCTTACAAAAAATTTACATTTCTTATAAAAAATAAGAAAATAGCTCAGACACACAGGACATATCTATTGTGTTCTTCTTATTTTAGTAAAATTTATATATAATTACGTCAAATTTTTTGTTAGATTTCTAAGAATGTTTCGGAGAATTTTCTAATTAATTTTTTCGACTCGAAAACTTTTATTTAATTAAAAATTACTTTTCGAAAACAATTAACACGTAAAATATAAAATTACGCAAGTTATAAGTAAAAAACGTATATATATTATATTATAACAATGACACGTCTTTCTATATTAAATCATTAAATAGAACATTTATGGAAGCGAAAACAATATATTTTTTTTCGAAGAACAATGCAAGAAAATATTAAACTTTCCTTTATTATTTTCTAAAATATTTCCTTTATTATTTTTTTAAGATAATTCGTTGCTGGTAGATTAAATCTACGGTGCTAAAATTTACAAATTGGAAAGAAAACATTAAATTAGAGTTTCACAATTCGCCTCCCCAATTGAGTAATAGAATTTGAGGAGGGCTTCTACCTTTATTTTCAGGCTTTTTAATTAATCTAAAGTGTTATTTTGGATAGGATTTAGGCGGTAATTTATCAACTAGGTAATATTGTATGCAATTTTTTTTTTATTTTATAAAGTAAACACTCCCCAACACTACTACTTCATTGATGAGGATGGAAGCCCCTTAATACTTATACGTGAAACTCTATAATATGATTATAGCTTAAGTCTTCTAGATGATCTTCAGAAGAATATGTGCAGCTGTCTATCCACTTTTTCTGTATTTTAGAGACCACCCCAGCAGAGTAACATAAATTTTAAGTATTAGAACAGAAACGTAAATGAAATTGAGCTTAGAAATGCTTACCTTTAAGTTGAATTCGAATTTGTTGATCGTGCGATGATCCTGCTCAACAATAGAAAATTGTCAGTTGTTCGTGTATATATAAGTAGCAAACAATACATAGGAAACCATAGATTTATTCAGGATGTAATACAATGAAAATAAGACAGAAGAGTTCTATTTTTTAGATGATTTATTGATCAATAGTAACATATATTTTATAAATTAACAATAAAACTAAACGGTAGAGAATTTCCTGCATTTTGGAAAGAAATCCAGAAAATTCTGAATAAATTTCATTAACAATTAAATTTTTTAAAAAATTATTCTACCAATCGCATTGTTTTATTAGTGTCGATGTACATACGTCAGCAACTGAGACCCCTGGCAATTTTTAATAAGAATCTTTCAAAATAACAAGAAATTTTATTTCTTAATTTAAAAAAGAACTTAAATAATTGTATAGAAGTGTTAATTGGACTATTTTTATTTTTATTTTTTAATTTCACTTTCCTCCCATTACTGTATAGCAACACGGGAAAGTATTGTAATCGTCTCAGTTTCTGGCTGTTATAACACAGGTTAATTCCCGATTGTTACGACAAATATTATAATCCTGTTACATTTGACCCTCTGGATTTTTAAAATCTCCATGTTTTGAGACCCTTGAAACCAAAAACACATAAAAAAAACTGACTATTCTATGTGTGTGTGTGTGTGTGTGTGTGTTTCGTTTAATAACTCAGGATTAAAGATTAAATTAAGATAGGAAATTTAGTACGGTAACTTGTATATAAAGGACATCGATGGTATTAAATTTTGGTGGTTAAAGGTCGAATCAGTGGGGAAATACACGGGTTTGTTTATTTATTTTGTTTCTATACCTCAAAGGACACGTGGGCGATTCCTGCTGGACGGGATATTTATAGGGAAACTGGTTCCTATTTAGGTGTTAGAAACGTGTAGAAACTTTGAAAAACACGTGGCTAGCCTGTTAGTCGAGATCGAACCCACGACTCGTGTGTGTTTAGTAGTTTTTACACGTACCATTATTTGGTAGAGGGGAAGGACCTGTTATATGTTATACTCAGGACCACAACAAATCTAACAAAATGATAACTCAGTTTTCGTGATTATTATATGAATCTTCCTCTTTTAATTTATCTTCAGAATTGAAAAATATTTAAATTAATTCCCAGAATTTTGGATATTTTGAGTAATTATTCACATTTCGTGTTTATACCCTTTAATAATAACAATCTTCCTTCCTTGTACTAGTAAAAATAGAAAATTTGTGAGTAGAACTCAAGAACCGTGTTAAATTATGGGGTTTTGTTACATTCTTTTCCATATGTTTCCGTATAACACGAAGAAATCAAAATTTTAATTAAAAACAGTAAAATTAAATATTTAATTAAATCCGTTTCGATCAGTTTTCAGGTCTCCATCTTAATTTATTTGCAAGCTTCATACAGATACAAAAAAAAATATATTGGTGGAGAAATCCTAAAGAAGGATGCCATTAGGTATGCCCATAATTAAAATTAATCTAGGAATTCATTAAGAATTTTATAAGAGGTAGAACCTGTAGTTTTAGAAATATTAATATTGTACCATCTTTAAAACAATGGCTCTCAACCCATATTCATAAACTTCTCGTAGACCTACTCATAACCTGCTAATCTTTATGAATCATCTGAACATTCTTATATGAAGAACTATGGATCTTCAATCTTACATTTTGCTTACGAGTATAAAGACATCTTTGAAGTACTCAGAGTGCCACCAATGGCTCAAAGGTTAAAACCATAAATACCTTACAAGCATAACTGATTATTGTTTATTATAAATTTTGATAGTATTGTACAGAAAAAAGTTTAGAAGATGAAACTAATTAATATTAATCACTCATTAGGAAAGATTTCTTTGAGAACCATCTTCTTCTTCTTTGGTGTAGTTGCAGCGGCTCTTTCTGCCTGTTCTTTAGCATAATCTTTATCCCTTTTATTACGGACTCCAGTTCTTATCACGTTTCTCATCTTTTCTTCGAAACTTCTCATATTTTTGTTGTAAGCTAACAAATATTCTTTCCAACAATCTCCTGCATATTCTTCTGTTACAAACGTATTAACGTAGATATCTTCTGTATCTGGATCGGCCCAAGAAACAAACAGATATTTGCAGCTTTCGTTATTAGACACGTGCAGCAGGTATCGATCCTCATATTTGTCCACGTATCTTATACGATAATGCAATCGATTCGAATTCCAACCTTCTGGCAAACGACCCGATTCTATCTGTTCGCATTGGGAAGACCATTCCGCTCCGATACCCACTAGACGCATGTTCATGGATAGGGCAACGCAATGCATGTAGAGTACCAGAGCATCCTCGGGACATGTGAGTTCATCTTTCGTCACTTCAAAAAGATTTCTCAGATATTCCATACTGGTTGCTACTCGATTTTCGTTGCTCTATTATTGTCTTAATAATGCTTTCGATGTATTGTTTCTTCTGTTTCATTATTGCAACAGCATGAATGCCAATCTCATTGAAACGAAAAGGTAATTTGTGATATGTGAAACAACTGGAGTGTGTTTCTTTAAATTTTCATGATTTCTGATTCGTGGTAAAGTCATGTCATTCCTCTGTAGGAGGGAGATTATTCTAAATAAAACGAGATTACAATTTTGAAATGGGTACTTTTTATTGGCGTCAGGAGACATTTCTGTTTCTCAAAATAAAAAACCAGGTGAAAGGAAAACGAAATGGAAAAAAAAGTGATTCTGAATACTTAAATACAGGATTATGGAGAAAGGTGCCCATGATTTCAATGTCAAACAACTTGGGAAACGATCTCTTTGTTATATGTTGTATTAAATTGTGTGAAAACATTAGTAGTTTGTTTCGGGCCACTGAATGACTTCCCCGTTTACATTTTCAATATTCGAAATGCAATCAACCATGATTTCCGGAGAAAGCCCTATTTTTTGCCATCAAGATGCCCTATCTGGTTCCTTTACACTTTTTCTTTCGGGATTAAATTCGGGATATAATCATCGCAGAGAAAATTTGTAACAAACTGGTTCCTATTTAGGTGTTAGAAACGTGGAGAAAATCCGGGAAACACGTGGCTAGCCTGTTGGTGGAGATCGAACCCACGACTCGTGCGTGTTTGGTAGTTTTTAATGTACCATTATTTGGTAGACGGGAAGGACCTGTTATATGTTATAACTCAGGACCACAACAAATCTAACAAAATGATAACTCAGTTTTCGTGATTATTATATTAATCTTCCTCTTTTAATTTATCTTTAGAATTAAAAATATCTAAATTAATTCCCAGAATTTTAGGTACTTTGAGTAATTATTCACACTTCGTGTTTATACCCTTACCCTTTAATAATAACAATCTTCCTTCCTTGTACTAGTAAAAATAGAAAATTTGTGAGTAGAACTCAAGAACCGTGTTAAATTATGGGGTTTTGTTACATTCTTTTCCATATGTTTCCGTATAACACGAAGAAATCAAAATTTTAATTAAAAACAGTAAAATTAAATATTTAATTAAATCCGTTTCGATCAGTTTTCAGGTCTCCATCTTAATTTATTTGCAAGCTTCATACAGATACAAAAAAAAATATATTGGTGGAGAAATCCTAAAGAAGGATGCCATTAGGTATGCCCATAATTAAAATTAATCTAGGAATTCATTAAGAATTTTATAAGAGGTAGAACCTGTAGTTTTAGAAATATTAATATTGTACCATCTTTAAAACAATGGCTCTCAACCCATATTCATAAACTTCTCGTAGACCTACTCATAACCTGCTAATCTTTATGAATCATCTGAACATTCTTATATGAAGAACTATGGATCTTCAATCTTACATTTTGCTTACGAGTATAAAGACATCTTTGAAGTACTCAGAGTGCCACCAATGGCTCAAAGGTTAAAACCATAAATACCTTACAAGCATAACTGATTATTGTTTATTATAAATTTTGATAGTATTGTACAGAAAAAAGTTTAGAAGATGAAACTAATTAATATTAATCACTCATTAGGAAAGATTTCTTTGAGAACCATCTTCTTCTTCTTTGGTGTAGTTGCAGCGGCTCTTTCTGCCTGTTCTTTAGCATAATCTTTATCCCTTTTATTACGGACTCCAGTTCTTATCACGTTTCTCATCTTTTCTTCGAAACTTCTCATATTTTCGTTGTAAGCTAACAAATATTCTTTCCAACAATCTCCTGCATATTCTTCTGTTACAAAGGTATTAACGTTGACATTTTCTGTATCTGGATCGGTCCAAGAGACAAAAAGATATCTGCAGCTTTCGTTATTCGACACGTGCAGCAGGTATCGATCCTCATATTTGTCCACGTATCTTATGCGATAATGTGATCGATTCGAATTCCAACCTTCTGGCAAACGACCCGATTCTATCTGTTCGCATTGGGAAGACCATTCCGCTCCGATACCCACTAGACGCATGTTCATGGATAGGGCAACGCAATGCATGTAGAGTACCAGAGCATCCTCGGGACATGTGAGTTCATCTTTCGTCACTTCAAAAAGATTTCTCAGATATTCCATACTGGTTGCTACTCGATTTTCGTTGCTCTATTATTGTCTTAATAATGCTTTCGATGTATTGTTTCTTCTGTTTCATTATTGCAACAACATGAATGCAAATCTCGTTGAAACGAAAAGGTAATTTGTGATGTGTGAAACAACTGGAGTGTGTTTCTTCAGATTTTCATGATTTCTTATTCGTGGTAAAGTCACGTCATTCCTCCGTAGGAGGAAGATTTTTCTAAATAAAACGAGATTACAATTTTGAAATGGGTACTTTTTATTGGCGTCAAGAGATGTTTTTGTTTCCCAAAATAAAAAAAAAATCAGCTGAAAGGAAAACGAAATGGAAAGAAAAGTAATTCTGAACACTTAAATACAGAATTATGGGAAAAGGTGCCCATGATTTTAATGTCAAACAACTTGGGAAACGATCTCTTTGTTATATATTGTATTAAATTGTGTGAAAACATTAGCAGCTTTCTTTCGGGCCACTGAATGACTTCCCCGTTTAGAGTTTGAATATTGGGGCGCACTCAACCATGATTTCCGGAGAAAGCCCTATTTTTTGCCATCAAGATGCCCTATCTGGTTCTTTTACACTTTTTCTTTCGGGATTAAATTTAGGATATAATCCTCGCAGAGAAAATTCGTAACTGAGAATGCATCTGACAGAGAGACATCGAGCTTACCCGAACACAGATACGCTCGATGTTTTTATAGCAACGAGAGGCGCTTACGTTGAAACACATTATAATATGAAACTAGATAGAGATTTTGTATGCATTTTATACATAAAAAATTCTGTTTTTAATTAAATGCGTTAAAGTTTTTTAAACATGAAATGTCGAACACGTTTTTTGGTGACTTGTAAAATCAGAAAATATCTATTCTTGTTTATAATAAAATACAAATTGCTCGATGTTTGTATCAACTTGTTGCGTATAAGGCTCTACTTATTTCTGAGTATAAATAGATACTGACCCTGTGTTTCAGTTTCTCGTGTTTTTATCCTGAAAAATAGAATAAAATTTTAAACACAACCATTTTATAGATCTTGTAATACAATATAACAAATTTATTTATCAATATATACAAATTATTCTTTAAAAAAAGATAACTTGAGACCAGTCACTATTTAAACCCATTGCTACATGAAATACCCCGTCTCCATTACGTATTAATTAACCAAATGTGATACCTTCTGTCATGCCCCGTGTTTACTTGATTAATTTAAGTGAATAGCCACGTTCAACGTTAATTATTTTTCTTCAAAATTAGTTATATTCATAGAATTTCTGCCAAAATCTGCACTTTTCATTTGTTGCTTTTCCCAGATGAAAGTTTCCTAGAGTTAACGACAGACTGTTTCTTTCTTCCTCGTCAAATGTCTTCCATTCGAATTCCATTCCGTTGTAACAAGGTTTCCTGAAAAAGTACAAAATAAGGCTAAATTAACACTAAGAAAATCGTAAGAATCTCTAACTTTAGTTTCTTAGAAGATCAAGTTTTCCTACAAAAGGCAGACACTGTAAGAAAACACTTGTGGCGAGTGCATGCAAATAGGATTAGACATACTAACACGCATTGGAAAAGCACTCTTCTATACGTGTACAGTTAAATTCTGTCCGCACAGATCATATTCTTGACGTATAAGCGACTGAATAACGAGTGAACTTTGTTGTGACAAATAAAAAATGAATTCCATGTATTTCAAATATTTAGTTATATTTCTGTATAAGTTCAAAAATTTTAAAATATTGGCTGCGAAATATTAGAGATTATAGAATTATTTATTTTAAATTCAACGTTATAGAATTACTATTGTGGTTATTTATTTATTCATTTATGGACTTACCCTGTTTTGGCGAAAGAAGTCCACAGTTCAATTATTTTCTTGCTAAATTGTAATTCTTCTGAAGTAAAGTCGTCCTTTCTTACGAAAGGCATTCCAAACACGAAGTAAACATCTTCAAAATGAGTTACTCCTACCCATTTCTTCGTTCCCGATTTAATTCGAGTGTGATTGAAGGTGTAATGGAAGACTTTCCTGTTGAATCTCGACAGTTTCTCTGTCAGATGCAATATAGGACAAGAAAATGTTCCGTCTCCTATAGCTTTCGTGAACTGTTTCAGGTTAGTAAAGGAAGAATCTTCTTCGGATACGTTTCCTAAATATTCTTCAACAATGCGATCGAGACGTTCACCATTTATATCGTAGAATTTACCTAAAAATGATTTAACTTCCGATTTTGACATAACGGGATTCTCTTCATTCAATACCTCTGGCTTAAATAGAAATGTAGTAAATGAACCTTCGTCCTTATTTTCTCCTATCAAAACATCTACGTCGTGAAATTTGCCAACATCAATATTATGAAATGGATCCTCGGGAAGATATGGAGGTCCTTTTTCTGGAACGAAACTTGCACCTCTCTGTGTGTTTAGTACATATTTCTTTTCGATGGCTGCAATATCAAAAGGGTCTACATCCTTCATGCAGTTTAACACGTTGATCCCAGTACAACCTAATTCTTTAGCGAATTTGAGAGTCAGTTCTATGTTCTTTTTAGGTTCTACTATAAACTTGTCGTGATAATTGCTACCACTTTGCATGATTGCTCGCTTGAATAACCCCTTTGTCATTGGTGAGATTAGATGATGCCCAACTGACATGGATCCTGCACTTTCACCAAATATCGTTATCAAATCTTTATCACCACCGAAATTTTCTATATTTCGATGAACCCATTTTAACGCCATCACTTGATCCAACATTCCCATATTTCTACCCGCGCCTTCCTGATCGAAATTTGCATAACCAAATGCTCCAACACGGTAATTGAATGAGACAACGATAACATTTCCCACCGCTGCCAAAATCGAGCCATCATAAATATCCACATTTGAGCTGCCACTAAAAAATGCACCACCGTAAATCCAAACCATGGTAGCAAATGGTTCACAATACGGCTTAGACGCTGGAACCCACAAATTGATCCGAAGACAGTCTTCGCTAATGTCTTTTGGATCACGTCTCGGCCATTCTTCAAAGGGATAGAAGAAATCTTGTGTGCACGCGGGTGGTTTCCGTGTTGCATTATAAACAGAATTCCAAGCTCTCACTTGTCGAGGTTCCTGAAATCTTAAATTTCCAACTGGAGGAGTTGCGTATGGTATACCTAAGTAAGCATGAACATATTTATCCCCAACTTTTAATACTTTGCCCGAAACTTTCCCTAAGATGGGAGAATTGTGTGCTTTTTGCATGCATTGAAACAAAAGAAAAATTCCAAATGCAATCTTTATTAGTGCCGACGACTTCATCTGTAACTATGAAAAATAATTAAATTACATTTTTATTTTAAACAATATAAAAATAATACAGTAGAGCCTCGAAAACTCGGCCTAATGTGGACCGAATGGTGGCCGAGTTTGTGAAAATGCCGGGTTATCGGGAATGGGGTTAAAAAAGGATAAGTATGCGTGTTTCCTCAGAAAATACTGTACTGTACTTGTATGTATTGTTTGCTTGACTTGTATACAACAGAGAATAACCTGCCCAAATATCCTTAAACAAAGGAAATGTACGTACTTTATGAAGACATAGAGCCTTTACTACATGAAAATGAAAATTAATGAATACACTGTGTACAGTAATTTACCAGATAAGACAGACCTCAGAAAAATACTTTATGATGCATAAAGCTGTCTATGATGAAGATTAATTATCTAAGGGTATTTTTGCCCTGCCAGGGTGTGGCCGAATTATCCGGAGTGCCGGGTTATCGAGTGCCGAGTTTTCGAGGCTTTACTGTATTAGATTACTAATGTATAATTAAAAATCTATAATATGCATAATGATTATCATAAAAAGTCATATATACATTGCATTTCCGGGTAGCAACGTTCACTTAAATTTCTACTCTATAAATTCTCCAGCAACTTCACATTGACTGTGTTTACTCAGCAGCATATTTTAACATACAAAAGAATGCTGTAAAGATCAACATAAGTTTCAAGTTTCCAGATCAATAGGACAGAGTATGCAGTAATACCCTGCTTTACAACACTCACCTTTTATTTTGCTGTAAATTTTCTATAAAGACCGTAACGAATGTTGTGTTTTTATTGCTCATCTCGGTGTGTATTAAATATTATATTTTTAGAAATGAAACCTTAAATTAGTTACTGTGTCTAAGGTCATTGTGATAACTCGTTTTACGACGACTTTCAAGAATTAATTCACTCAAGAAAATTAAATTTATATTATTTTATATCATATCTTAATATATAACTCTTATAACAATATGCAAGGTATTAACTCACCTTAACAGTTGTATATCGAAGTGACTTCGACTGTTACACTTAACTTTCCTTGAACAATTTCCTTATTACGTTTCATAATATAACTTATATGTTTATACATCTGTTACTTGTCATCTTTATTTAGTTATTTACTTCTTTATTTACGAGTAATTTACAAAATTCCAGCCTTACAACTATGAAACATACGATTAATGATTTGTTTTCTATATTATATAACAATTTTTATGTTATTTTTAATGGTAACAGGAAGTTTTAGCAAGAAATTACAGCTGCAGGGGATAGAAACAAACAAATTAATTTTTAAAAATTGTAATGATATATTTCTAAGAATTTTTGGTCTGTAACTAAACAACTCTGAGGAGAATTGTACTTTTATTTTTATAGATTTTATAAATATGGCGGCTCGTGCCTTTAAGAAACTTCATAACGATTCACTCCATTAAAAATATAAATTTATAATACATTTATTAAGTAGGACAAGGACGGAAGTCAATCAAAATTAATTTAAATATTTAAATGTTAAGGATTGGATGGACGAGGTGAGGTAATCAACGTATAATCAACGTATACATCTATATTTGGGAGGAGTATTCTTCCTCAAAAGGAAGAATACTCCTCCCAAATGTACCTCTAGTTAAGTGATAGACACGTGGCGAATTCGTCACTCAACAGTATAAAGGTTAAACTCTTCTATTCTTCCCAGTCTAGAAGGATATTTGGCAGTCAAAATGCCACTAAATCTGTTGAAATTTAGAGACAAGTGGAAGATATTACGTAAAAAATTAGTGTCGAAACTCATTACTACGGAACTTACGGCGATTTCGATTTTAATCCCTGTGATATATGATAATTGATATTTATGTGGCACTTAAAAAGCGTGGTTTGTCTAGGACAGGTTGCAAATTTTGTTGCCTTAAAAGATCTTATCACACTGAGGGCGAGAAGCATCACGCAAGAACGGCAATTAAGACACTCTTCATCACCAGAAGTTTGTTGCTTGCAGTGCCAAAAGAACAACAGAGGTGAGTTTTGGTACTAAATTTTGACAGAAATGTCGTCGGAACGTCATCATACCAGAGTTCGTCGCAATTATACCGCTAAATATCTAAATAAAGTGTCGATAAGAGTACATTCATTTACGATCACCAGGTGTCCTTCAAAGGGGTAATTTTCACTAAAGCAATATACGCCATTCCCTATTGACATTTATAAATACAATAGAATGTCACTTTGTTCCTATCGTACATCTCACTAGAGATGCGTATAATTGCGCCATCTGACAAGGAGAAAAACAATTATTTAGTATTTTTTTTTTCTATTTGTCGAAACCGTGTCTTTGTTCTATTTCCTTTTCTTCCAGCTCACAATGAAGTTATTTAATAGTGTATAATTTTACATTCAGTTACCAATACTCAGCTCGGGGTTTACATCACTTTTCTGTTTTACGAATAATTACAACAAGTGAAGACAACAGAAGGATGGACAACGAAACAATGGATAAGAAAACAATAGAATAACGCGAATTGTCAGATTTATACGCTCATTCCTCACTTCTTTAGATAATTTAAATAACAGTATGCAAATTTGACGAATATCCTGTGTTTATTTCTTCGACTTTATATAAACTATATTTATTATTAGTTTCTAAAAGTAGTGTGTAAACATTAGGCAATGCTTTCAAAACAGATTTTATATTAATAACACGTAAAGTACCTCTATTCCGAGTGACGCATTGCAATGACGGATGTAGTAACTATATTTACACAAATTGAAAACATTGACTCACCTAAGAAAAATATACAAAGTTCGTTTTATCGAACAATTACTATACAATATGCCTGTAATCTAAAGATTGACGTCATACAGTAACCTCTTTCTTAGACTGCGACGTAATTTGAGAATAAATACCTACTGGCTTTCGCCTGTCTCGCAGTTTCTTGTCAGCAAACATGGCGAATTCGTTCCGTGTATTAATAGTTATTCTGTGTTTGGTTAATGCTGTGTTAACTCAGGATGGTTATATGGAACAGCGTATGATCAACTCGCTCACCGATGAGATCATCGTAAGTTAATGTATTTGTATATCCATTTTTATGTGTTACATATTACATGTTACGCTTCAATATATTATATAGATATTGTCACGTACTGTATTTCGATATGTAGAGGCAAGTTGTTTACTATTTTATGTATTTCTTTTCTTTTCAGCCATACAAACACGGTTTATCGAATGGAGAATATTGCATCAACAGTGCAGAATGTTTGAGTGGGTGTTGCTTGAAGACTGACAACAGTAGAAAATGTTCACCCAAATCATTGAAGGGGGAAATGTGTAGTAATTCGGTGTTAAAGGGAGAGATATACAGGAGTTTTTGCCCATGTATATCGGGAAAAAGTAAGAAATTTTGTTCGATTTTTGCGCTAAAATATGTATAACAATCTAAAATTGTTCATCTATTTCAGATGCGTGTAGTAATGTTAAAGGTAGGAACGGCATCTGTTATTTCTGAATGCACCTCATCTGTTCTTCTGTCATATAGATTAATAAAGTGATTTAGTTTTATATATTTAGTGTATTTATGTACACTGTGTTCTCTACGTGCACATAAACGTAAACTGTTACTATACAATTTGTATTGACACACATGTATAGCACACGCATGAATTTGCAACATTAAGTAACCAGTAAATATAACAATATAAAATATATAATTAGATCAAATACATACACAATATTAGGTTATAAACGGCGTAAAAATCTCTCGATAATATACAATTCTTTCTGAAATATAAAACAATAGGACCTCGTTTAATACTAAAGTCACCTTCGATCTTGTTGTTATTTCTCCAGCTGTCAACAAATATGGCGTCATGTTACTCACCCCGAAAGCTCTCTTTGTAATTAAATTTTCCCAGTTATAATTAAGGAGATTATAATTTTATATAAATAATTACGACCGACTTCTTCACCGATAAACATTTTTCTAATATACGATTCTTGGGTATTGAATTCTGCAATTGTTATATGACACAATTAAGAAGACAAATTCGTTGAAAGATGCCTATGACTGTAGTTAAATCAATTTTTTATTGTTTAATTCTTTATTGCAGAATATTCGACATTTCAATGTTGTTTACTGAGTAAAATACTGAAAATTAGATCGAGTGAGTAATATGTATCAAATATATAATAATAATAAAGAAAACTGTGATATGTTTTAAAAAATTTTTATTATTGTAAAAATCGTTTGTTTACCTATATTTTGTAGGAACTTTCTTTCTCTTGTTAGGAACTTCCTGTTCACTTGTTTTTGAAGAAGATTCGAAAGCTTTTTTCTTCACAGTATTTCTCTTGGCATTCATTCGACCTTAGTTGAAAATCTTGGTAGTTGTTTCTCTTGCGTTATATTCGCAATTTCTTCTGTTTCTGACGTATGTTCCTTAGAATAAGACGTTTTATTCGCTGCTGTAGATGAAAACACTATGATTTCTTTTTCATTTTTCTCTGATATGAACTTTCGGGCATTTTGTCAGTTTCGGTCTTCTCCCACACCCATGCAATCAAATCCATTTTATATTAAGTAACGATGTAGCAAGACCACCAGAGCATCTTTTCGGCTTGTTAATTCATCCTTTTCTTCATTGTAAAAAGATTCCAGATGATCCATTTTATCGTAGAATCAACATTCTCTTTTGTTAATGCGAAAATAATGATTCTTCTCTAATTCTTCCCATTGTGTTCTTATTGTTTCAAAGGTCTACGTATGATATATGTATATTTTTTTACATGCATTTACATAAGCTTTCGATATTCATGCAAAAAGTATGCACAAAAGTAATATTTATATTAGACAAAAATTCTCATTGAAAGATGTACAGTAAAGTGATGGTAATCGAGTAACAAGTAAAATTTTACACTTGAGCTAAAATGCATAAATAGTATTGGCCCAAAAAGAATAATAAAGAAGAAACGTTAATACTATAGCTATATAGATTGTGAAAATCAATATATTGTAATGATTAATACTATATTAATGATATTTGTTTCAAATAGGTATACAGTAATAAATGTGTAAGCCGTATACATATAATGTACTCACCCAATAGAGTTCAGTTCGTGAAACACCCGAGGTATGTGAATAAAAAAAAACATCATAAAAGGTAAAAAATACATATAAATGATTATGTACTGTATGTATTTGATTATAGTTTTTAGTTGGCTGAAGAGAGGAATGTTACGTCCGAAACGTGTATTTAAAACGCGTATCAACTGATCTAAAATAAAAAATGAAAGAATGCCAAGTGTTTGAATTTATTACACTGCATAGTGTCTAAGCAACAAATATGATCACTCTTTATTTTCTCAGTACCTTAACATTTAAAGCTTTCGCTTTAAGCTAGACTGGAAACGAAAACATATAAAAAAATAAATGCATTTAGAAATGGCAACTTCCTTAACGAAGTATGAAATTATAGTCAGAAGTTCCATCTGTAAGTATTTTATCTCCATTTAATGTTTCAATAAAATAAATAACAATGAGTGATATCGGAAATACACAAACATCAGCGATACAATAGAAGTCATTCCACATCTGGCTTGAAATATTATTCCTCTTCATAAAGACTACTTCTTTGTTCATAAAATGCTTTAATACCTTCAATATACTGTATAAATTAAATGGGTTTCGGTTATAAAACAATCGTTTCGTTCTTTTTATTCAATCAAGTAGAAAATAATAAATGTAAAAAGTTCAGAACAATAAAGTAATAATAAGTATAGAATTTAATCTCTTGGCGCAAGTGTATAGAATATTAAAAATCAATTATCATATTTTATCAATAATCTACATATATAGAGCTTAAATAGAAATAGTAACATTTAAATGTTTTCATTCTCAATTTAATTATCATTTTAAAAATCAGAGGGGTACGTTTTTCATATATCTATAGAGTCGAACTTCTACAAAATTTAAATTTATTGGCATTTATAATACTTTAAAAACCCATCTTTATCCTCAAAATTGAATCTTGTTTTTTTTTGTATTGTTATAATTCATAGTATAAAAGTTATTTTTTAAATAAAATCTCGTAACAGATAGGATAATATACGTTTATTTATTGTAATTAATTATACAAAACTTATTTTTTATATACTCTTATGACAGCCAAAAAAGTTATGCAGCCCATTGCTAGAATATTTTAACTTAATGTGAGAATGATGTTTACATTTCGAAAAAATCAATTAGCATTAATTTTAAGATCCCGTTAAAAATTCTTAAAAATAAGTTTAATTATTTTTATTTTAATAACATAAATATTAATCGTCCTCGAACATTAGGAAATTCGTTATATTTTATTACCGTCCATAAAATATCGAAAATTACACATAACGTGAATCAACACATGTGAAAATACACCAATGAGAAAAGAGAATATTTCATAAAGTTAAATATAAATATGCCAAAATCGGAGTATCTTAACTAACGTTGTTTCTCTTTAATTAAAATTTGAAGAGACAATTTAAGACGGCAATGAAAGTTTTGATCGTGATCTTGATCATCGCTTCTGTCATGATAATGGGTGAGAATTTTTAAGTATTAATTTTGCAAATGAGATTTAGATAATTGATTTACACGCTGAAGTGGTTTTAGTATTTAAATTGCCCAATAATTCGGGTGTTATGTGTATTACGGGTGACACTTAGCAAACCTACAGCCTCCATATTTACCCTTCCAGCTGGCCAATATTACACAGCGTTACTGGGTATGCATTGTAAAGTGAGGAATTTATCTCACCCCGAGGAAAAAAAGCATAGCAGAGTTAATTCTGGGAAACGTAGTGGCCATTCGGCAAAATCACATTGTCCTGTACGTTGGTAATCCCACCCATTGTTTTAGCGACTGACACATGTCTGACTGAGAAGGAACTGATCGCTGTAGTACCAAACTTACTACAGTTGCTCCAAGAACTCATTGAGAAAAACGGTAGTGGTCATGGTTAAAGCAATTAAGATAGAATCGCTAGTCCGAACTCGCTCATTCCTAATGCCATATTCAGCTGTTTAGTGTAAATCAAAACTTGAGTCAATCGTGAAGCATTCTGTGCGATTTTAGCAACTGCACGTTTACTTTCCAGCAAAAGTGTCTCGTTATTGTATAAAATGTGTTCATGAAATTGCTTCTGGTCACGACATAAACGTCGTGTTGCACTGGTCAAAGATAAGGTTGATATTCGCAGTTCATTTAATACATGAATATCTCTTTTTGCATAGTTACATCAGGAAAAATATAGATATAACGTGTTAAGTTATTAGCCGATTTATATTTTTAAACTACACTCAATAACGATATTATGTTAAAATTTTATATAATTTTTACTATTTTACAATTAAGGTGTGGAAATGGACAGAGATAGCTGCGTCAACAAATCAAGATGCGCAAAATATGGATACTACGGTCAATGTGAAGTTTGTTGTAAGAAAGCTGGACATAGAGGAGGAACCTGCGATTTTTTCAAGTGTAAATGTAAAGTATAAACTCGAATGTGAATTAAGAATATCAAAGCTGGGAACTGTTTACGATGTGAAAAATAAAGATTATTAAATTTCCGCAAATTATCTTTGAATTACTTAATGATTTCTTTCGTGTTTAAAGCTAAAAAAAATGCAACTTTTTTTAATGAAATTTGACCACATGTACTAGGATAATACCAAACCAACTGCCGTATAAGATAGTGCTATTTTCCGGCGATTAAAATTTTACTTACTAATTACTTTGTCCTAGACGGAGGCGTCAGACGCCATCTTGTATTAAGTTTAATAATTAGATATAAATTCATTAATTTAGAATATTCTGGAAGAAAAGATTGATCTGGAATGGTGCTTAAATCCACAATTCCTGCTTATTGTGAAGGTCTGTTGCCAATTACACTAATCAGATCTTTGGTTTTTGCTTCCAGACCAATTAATTTAGAAGATTTAACCAGTCAGGCCACTTGCCATTCAAGAATATTCTAAATTAATGAATTTATTTTTAATTTTTAAATTTAATACAAGATGGTGGCTTAACTGCCTATCTTTAGTCCAAATTGCATATCTTTATAATNTAACCGACCGTCCTAGTCGGCAAATTTCAAATGTCCGCTAGTGATGTAGCGCTACAATATTTGCCTATGTCTTGGCTGCTTTAATATTATTTTTACGTGTTTTAGCTGGCAACACTCATTCGACCATGAAAGGGAGCCAGTATACGAGGATTAATTTTCTATATTTTAACGATACAATAGCGACGATTATAATTTTAAAAAATTTTTGTTAGGCTTAACATCGATAAAAATTCAACGCGAATTAGGTTAATAGCGATATACTAATATACTAATTACATAGGATATAATAATTTACTACATTAATAATGGATTTTTTCATACTTTTCGGTTATCCGACTTTTCAATTATCCGACCAACCCCAGTCCCCAATTGAGTCGGATAATCGAGGCTCTACTGTACCTTCTTGAGGAGGTTGACAAATTTGATATACTCGTAAAATTACACTAAACCTTACACTCCTTTCCCATCCTTTAAATCTTATAATTAAATAATAAATAATATTTAAATATTTATTATTTCTCCGTTAAAATTAAAGTATAATTTCATAATTTTTTTCCATTTATTTTCATTAATACGGCTTGAAAGATACACAAATTATCGTAAAGATGTTAATAAGAAAAAAGAACAAAAGTATAGAAAATAAAACTCCTTTGAGAGTGCGCTTTTTTGTAAAGTGAAATCTCTCTATAACGGACACCGAAACCTTGTCCGTTATACAACGGTTTTATAGTAATTATCTTTAAATGTAATCTCCTTTATTTTTATTTAAAAACATAATACAAAACATGCATTAAACATCGTGTAAAACAAAATACTAATACCACATATAACACTAAATGATAAATTATGTAAAATCAGATATGTTTGTCTACAGCAGAGGTGTGCAAACTACGGCCCGCGGGCCAGACCCGGCTTGGCAGGTTATTTTATCCGGCCCGCGAAGGCTTTCCCACTGTTCCCAATGTCGATATGAACTGCGTTTTAAAACCAGTTGTTTCTGTCGTAAATTTTATTCGATTATATGCACTCAATCATCGCCAATTTCGATCTTTTCTCGAACAAATTGAATCCGAGACTGTTGACTTGTCGTATTATACTGCAGTTCGATGGCTTAGCTGTGGAAAAATGCTATTACAGTTCTTTAAGCTTAGAAATGAAATTAATTTATTTCTTGCGAAGAAAAATCACCCTGAACCAATTTTATCAAATGCTGAGTGGCTCTGGAAGTTGGCTTTTTTTGCAGATGTTGTGACACACGTAAATAACTTGAACTTAAAGCTTCAAGGTAAAAACAACTTAAATTGTGATTTGTTCGCACAAATCAACGCATTCAGGGCAAAGCTGATATTGCTCGAAAGTCAGATAGATGAATGTAATTTTACCCATTTCCCGTGCTGTGAAGAATTGAATACAGAAATCGATGAACAATTTCCAACCAGATTTGCAATAAAAGTCATCGCGGATTTAAAAAAAGAATTTCAAAAGCGATTTTCTGATCTTGACAGGAATTCAAAGGAAATTCGGCTGTTTCAAAATCCATTTGACTACAATGTTGCAGACGTTTCAAGTCAGTTTCAAATGGAAATTATTTATCTTCAAGCTAACGATCAAATCAAGGATCAATACAAGGAAGGAAACTTGATCGATTTTTACAAATTTTTGAATGCAAAAGAGTTTCCAAATTTAAAGCAATTTGCTTCTAAATTTATTTCTATGTTTGGGACTACCTATATGTGCAAACAAACTTTTTCCAGGATGAAGTATCTGAAATCAAAGTACAGGGCAAATTTATCGGATGGTCATTTGCAATCATTGCTTATAATTGGTGTTTCAGATTTTAATCCCAACTTTAAAGAAATTCTTCAGCAAAATACAAAGTTTAATCATTCCCATTAAAAGTTGCATGAAATAATTTTCTAATTATGTATAATTTAGCCATGCTTGTTTAGTATTGGTGTATCTGTAATTAACTGTAAAAAATAAAATTTAATGCTGCCTTAGTCATAATGAGACTTTTTAATTCACGTATTCACGTGGCCCGCTGCAAATGTATTTAATTCCCAATTTGGTCCTTGCGTCAAAAAGTTTGGACACCTCTGGTCTACAGCATCAGTACTTTTGATTGATCATTACTTAGAAATGATGAAGTCCACTTCATCATTTCTAAGTAAATGAAATCTTACGTTGCAACAATATGCATCAATTCATATGCTGCAAGAACGTGAAGAAATGAACGGACAGCGATTTGACCAGTGCAACACGACGTTCATGTGGTAAACAGAAACGGTCTCGTGAGCACATTTTATAGAATAAGAAGACACTTTTTCCCAAATTTTAACGACCAGTGCTTCACTTTTGACTCAAATTGCGAAACACGAGTTACGCTAACGACATTAGGAGCGAGTTCTTGATTGAGGGCACTCGGACTAGCGATACTTTTTAATTGCTCTATTCGTGACGATTAAATTAAAGTTTGGTTCCAGTTGGAACAAATGCGGTAGGTTTAGTATTACAGGGATTAGTGCATTCTCAGGCAGACGTGTGTCAAAATGGTGGGATTAGCAATGTACAAAAGAACGTGATTTTAGTGAATGACCACTACGTTTTCCACAATTGACCCTGCTGAACTTTTTTCTGGGAATCAAATAAAATTCTCATTTAACAATGCATACCCAGCAGCTCTGTGTAATATTGACCAGCTGGAGGGCGAATATGGAAGCTATATATATATATACTAAGTGCCATTCAGGAGCGGATGTAGGTTTTTCAGGACCTATTGGTCTAGGTCAGTGTTTTTCAACCTTCTTGAATACGCCACCCTTTTATAAGTTAAAAAATTCTGGAGACCCCCACGGCCATATTAAAACTATATCAATGATTTTAAAAACTACGTATTTAATTTTCTTTCTGTTGAGACCTAAATGTCGATCGAAAAAGCAATTGTACTGTAAAATAAACAGGCACAGCCTTCTCACTGAAATTGTAGTTTTTTTATTGTAGTGTAGAACCTGCAGACACTTGTCTTTTTCTTTTATCATCGACCCCCGTATAAGGCATTGTGACCCCCTGAGGGTCGCGACCCACAACTTAAAAAACACTGGTTTAGGTTTTTCATGACCTATTGGCGGATCTAAGTTTTTCAGGATCTAAGTTTTTCAGGACGCTGTATCGTCAGCATCCAAAAAGCCAGATTCGCGCACCAACCTCACGCGGTTTAGCTGGTGGAAGCCTAGGACCACGGGTGGCTGCTATACGTATAACGCATCCAATTCTATCCGGAACCGGTTCCGGGCTGTTAGCCACCCTCGCCCGATTACGCGAATCGCGAGTAGGTTTATAACTTAACTTAACCGATAAGAATTTACCTGTATGTTTTTATAATAGTTTTCTGTATAGTTGACAACAGTTTTAAAAAATCCGATAAAATATTTGATATATTTATTCCGCTCTCCGATTTTATATTACTCACGGATTTCAATGTTAAACCAGTGATATTACGATTTCGTACAAATGTTCATATTTAAGGGGATGTAGAAAAAAACGTGTACAATTCTTGTACAATGTTAAAAAATTAACTGTTACTTTGGTAGCATAATTTCCAACTTAATTTAATGAATGAGAGAGATGCACAAGGTACAGAAAAAACTCTAGAATTTATTTTCCTTAAATTTACGATTTATGTTTCTGTTTTCGTAAAAATAAGTCTTTCCACCTTTTCCCGAGACTACAAATATTCGAGTACAAAGTAACCGTTTTCGACTTATTTCTACTTAAGAAATAGTTAAATAATTAAGCGATTACGGAATTGGGGACGTAAACAAAACCCTGACGAAAGTGCCGAAATTTTACTTAAACAAAAGCTTAACCGAATCATCTCTAGCCGAGTACAGTGGAGACCGATTTCTTCGTATTATTAATGTAATAAAAACAGAAACTTTTCCAGTTCAATGAGAGTGACCGAAAAGTTGTAAATTTTGGAAATTTTTGTCTTTATATAAAATATGTTAAACTTAATAGGTTTAACATATTTAGATTTTTACAGCTATGGTGAGAAACGTTTAAAATTTACAACCCTGTCACGTCCTTTGAGATATATTAGTGATGCGACAAAAGAGGCATTTGACATTAACCGGTATCGGCATCCTCGGGATTTGGCAGCCTGCGTGCATGTACTGTACACACCGCACACTTAGCAGGACCGTCTCTGATTCCACTCGTAGGAAGCTATTTGACTAAGTGGTTAAGATTTAAAGAGTAAAGAATATTTTATGTTATTTATATGTACGTTTCTTTACAAAGCTATATTTAATTATAATTTTGTTTAAAAGTATATTCATACAATTGAAAAATATTTTGTACCGGGTATGCACCGGTACATCCACCGCACATTTTATTTCACCGAGTAAGTTTTTATTATTTTATTTTTAATTGTAGCCCTTATATCGTGGCTAGCGATTCGGAATGTAATTGTGATATTAAAAATNGTTTGTATATCCACCACACATTTTATTTCACCAAGTTTTTATAATTTTATTTCTAATTGTAGCTATTATATCGTGGCTAGCGATTCAGAATGTAATTGCAATATTAAAAATTTATTTTTAAAAAGTTTTGGCTCAAAATCATATAATGAAAAAGAAAACATTAAAAAAGAATGGCCAATGCCTAAATTAAATATAAATACTGCAATAAAAAAATTGGTTGGACATTTTCACAATAAAATGGCTCTGTAAATGCATAAAAATGCAAAAATTGTTTTGTTGGTTTGCCTACTATTTTCAAATTAAATTACAGTAGACCCGCTATAACGCGGGTTCCTATAATGCGGATTCCTATAACGTGGCGAAAAAATTGCGACGGTATTCGTATAAAGACGCTAAAAGGGACTCGTAAAACGCGGTAAAACGTCATCGCCGACTCGTGTCGCGACAGGATTGGTCGAAACTGGACTAATAGTAGACGAGCAGTTGAACTACTTACATGCTACGGAGAGTCTAGACGGGTAAGTTGAGTTTACTATCGTCTGTACAGTATGTAAATTAGGTACCGTAAGTTTAATACAGTACAGTAATTTTAAATATTTCTTGTGAAAGAAACATTTCTTATTCGACGGCCATAAAAATTATTTCTATTAATGATGTCTCCAAAGTTCAACGAATTTTTCGCAGAAAAATAACTTATCAGAAAACACAGCCGCCGTTTGGTGCGCTGCTCCGCGACGAAAACAAGCTTAAACAATGGCGACGTCGAACGGTGCACACTCGGTAAGTAATCCTACAATTTTTTGTTTATAGAATAGTTTATATGAATTATTCCCTAAAAATTATACATATTTTGGAAATATTGAGTAAAATAGTCTAGAAAATTTATTTTATGGAAGAAAACCTTTCAAACAGCCCGTAAACTGCACACGTGTCGGACTGCGTTTGGCTCATGTATTTAGGATTCCTACAACGCAAAATTCGTATAAAGCGAAACGTATCTATCGCGTTATAGGGGGGTCGAGTGTAGTGTGTGAAATAAGAATGGATTTGATAATTTAGCTGGCAAAAGACACGAAAAATTGTCGATTCTTTCGTATTTGAAGCAATTTGGAAATCGAAGCGGAATAGAATTTAACATTAGTAAATAATATAAAATAAATACTGAAAATTATAACGAGATAGTTACGGTTAATAGATATAACATCTATTTATTTAGATATAATATATGTTTTTATCCAAGCAAGAATTGGCATTTAGAGGGCATATGGAACACATTACATCTAATAACAGAGGTAATTATATTGAACTTGTTTATTGAAAGTACATCAGATAAATAATCTATTAAAAATACATTTAAAGAAAGAATTAAGTGATTGCCCCTGGAAGTCGGCTTCTTACAGAAACACAGCTTCCCTATCATCAAATGCCACTGCACAGCATAGTGTCTAAGCAACAGATATGATTATTTTATTGATGATGATCCTGTTCCTATATCCTTTCTTTATTACCTTCTATAATAGTACCATCAGTAGCCTCTTTGTCAATAAAATGGGGGACAATAATATTTCATCTCTGCATTAACTTTAATTTCTTTTATCATCAAGAAATTATGCAGACACACAAGATTTTACGATGCTATCTACAGTTTCTTGAAAAGCTTGAAAGCGTGTGCGTAGAATCATCCAACGTGCAGAAAGAATACCAAATGTATTTCCTACTACACGTCTAGCTCGACTGAGTCTGTAGTTAAATATTCTTCTTTTTATTGTTAACTGTCTGCCAGGGTATGGTCGAAGTAATTAGCTTTTTAATGGAAATGACTCATCACCAATGCTTTTTAATAAAAATGCTTCTAACTAATCTAATTTTCTTGCTTTCTTGCTTCTTTCGTACTGGATTCTGCAATTATTACATGACGTAATTAAGAAGAAAGATTCGTTGAAGGATGCCTATGACTATAGTGAAATCAATTTTTTATTGTTTAATTCTTTATTGCAGAATATTCGACATTTCAATGTTGTTTACTGAGTATAATACTGAAAATTAGATCAAGTGAGTTATATGTATAAAAAAAAATATCTATATAATAATAATAATAATAAAGCATGTAATATCGCATTTCAATATATCTATATTATCTTGAAGCAACAACACAGTAAAAATCAGAAAAACCCAGAACAAAGTAAAGGACTTTTAGAATTCGTGAGCCCATAGGCCTTTATTTTTTTAATGAGTTTAATCGATTAATCTGCACATTTATTGAGGAAGAAGAACTTAAATGAAAAATAGCAGAGCATATGGCATGTGTATCTCCGGATGTATAAAATAGTATAAATCCCTTTTAATTCCGTGTCCATTAGACCGTGAATGCTATCTATTCATTTCAGTTTTGGGTGTCTCTTGTTTGATATATCGCTGTGTATCCTCGGGCATTCATCTCCGATCTCCATTACTTCTAAGCTTTCTGCTCTGATCTTTGCCGAAACTCTTCGGATTGAAACCTTATTAAAAATACTTAATTCTCAAAATTACTTCTCTCTCTATAAAATCCATTCATTAATCTAGTAGCACGTAATACAAAGATTTATTTTCTGTCNAAGAATACCAAATGTATTTCCTACTACACGTCTAGCTCGACTGAGTCTGTAGTTAAATATTCTTCTTTTTATTGTTAACTGTCTGCCAGGGTATGGTCGAAGTAATTAGCTTTTTAATGGAAATGACTCATCGCCAATGCTTTTTAATAAAAATGCTTCTAACTAATCTAATTTTCTTGCTTCCAGCGATCTGCCAAGACTCGAACTTAAAGTTCTTTAAATATCGTAAAGAAATATTAAAAAATTTACTAATTATAAAAATATATTAATTTTGAATACCATCAAAATGAAGGATCTTATTAAATCTAAGACAGATATTATTTAATGTTGGCATTAATTGCCCGCAATTGACGAAACAGACAATTTGCACAGTCGTTTATTTGAAATTCAGTTAGGTTATACTGAAAAGCACGTTTATGCTTTGCATTTATTGGTAGAATATTCCCAAAATCTGACTTGTTTTGGAAGCCCCTCGCAACAACAAGCAACTCTCGGAGTGAAGCAGTTACCGGTCTTTTCCTTCAACACAATTTTGCACTCTGTATCACAAGCTTGACTATTGATTACAGAAAACAGTTTACAGCCTTTACGGTCCATGGGATATCCGTCTTTGCTCAGCACACATGCATAAAAAAATAATTAATTATTTCTAGTTTTACATCGTACTTCATGAATAATTTTGTGAAGAAGCACGTTAAATTTCGTAATAATTATTTCTTTATTTTTTCTTATTACCATTTATTGTGTAAGTCTGTCTTGTGTTCGTATCTTGTTTAACATTAATAAATTAATTAATTCGATCATTTGTTTTAATTTTGAATGTCATTTTATATTAAATTTGAAGCTAATCTTTATTATTGCAACATATTTTTGTCATCTTTATTACCTCTATACAGAATTTTTACTTAAATATTTACGCAACAAAGACCTTTTTAGCATTATACGAGTTTTAATTATGGCGCATTAGCTCCCGTAAGTGGAGAGCCAATATTAGTAATTACGGTCCAGGTCGCCTTCCTTTTCACGCCGTGGTTTTGCATATAAGAATAAGTGAAGCAGCGAAGCAATGTGGATTACACCAGTCGCCAATACATCCAAGTTTACTTTGCAATCACACTTACAAAGCTGGTATGGCGTCAGAAAAAAAGTTGGTCGCTATATTAATTAATTAATATAATTTGTATTGACACACATGTATAGCACAGGCATGAATTTGCAACATTAAGTAACCAGTAAATATAACAATATAAAATATATAATTAGATCAAATACATACACAATATTAGGTTATAAGCGGCGTAAAAATCTTTCGATAATATACAATTCTTTCTGAAATATAGAACAATAGGACCTCGTTTACTACTAAAGTCACCTTCGATCTTGTTGTTATTTCTCCAGCTGTCAACAAATATGGCGTCATGTTACTCACCCCGAAAGCTCTCTTTGTAATTAAATTTTCCCAGTTATAATTAAGGAGATTATAATTTTATATAAATAATTACGACCGACTTTTTCACCGATAAACATTTTTCTAATATACGAATTCTTTCGTACTGGATTCTGCAATTATTACATGACACAATTAAGAAGAAAGATTCGTTGAATGATGCCTATGACTATAGTGAAATCAATTTTTTATTGTTTAATTCTTTATTGCAGAATATTCGACATTTCAATATTGTTTACTGAGTATAATACTGAAAATTAGATAGAGTAAGTAATATGTATAAAAAAATATATAGTAATAATAATAATAATAATAATAAGTTGGCTGTTACATATTCTACACATGTACAAAATACATCCATCACTAATTGCATTCTTCGAAAACACTATGCAGCACTGGAGAACAACACTGCATCTCAGGGTTAGTAACACTTCCATACAAACAAACGAAATATTCATCAGGCGAGGAATTTTTCAAGGAGATTCCTTGAGCCCTCTCTGGTTCTGCCTAGCCCTGAATCCATTATCCAACATGTTAAACAACACGCATTATGGCTACAATATCAGACATGAAAAAACAACACAGTTTACACTCTCACATCTCATGTACATGGACGACATAAAACTTTATGCATCCACACAAAAACAACTTCATCAACTCCTACAAATCACACATTCATACACTAAGGACATACAAATGGAGTTTGGCCTAGACAAATGCAAAAAACTTCACATAGAAAAAGGAATCCTGAAGAAAGAAGATTTTGCACTTGGAAATGGAGACGTTATTGAATCCATGGAAGAGGGCGAGTTCTACAAGTACTTAGGATTCCAACAGGCCAAACTAACAGAACATACACAAATAAAGCAACGATTAATTAAAGAATACCAAAGTAGGTTAAACGCTATACTTAGAACACAGTTAAATGCAAAACACACAGTTAAAGCAATAAACACATATGTCATCCCAGTACTCACATACTCTTTTGGAGTTATACATTGGACTCACACAGATCTCGAGCAACTCCAAAGGAAAACAAGAACAACACTTACTAAGCATAAACAACATCATCCTAAATCCGCCACAGAAAGATTAACCCTTCCACGTAAAGAAGGCGGACGTGGCCTGATTGACATAGTTAACCTTCACTACAAACAAATACAGTCACTGCGAGAGTTTTTCTACAAGAAACAAGAAACATCACAGTTACATAAAGCAGTAACTCTAGCAGACTCAAATAACACACCATTAAACTTACACTCACATCATACAGACATGACACAACACATAAAAAGCATAGACACCATCAAGCAATCGTGGGCTCGAAAGGCACTCCATGGCAGGCATCCTTATGACCTGGCCCAGGATTTTGTTGACAAAACTGCGTCAAACAGCTGGTTAGATCGGGGATGCCTCTTTGGGGAGACGGAAGGATTCATGATTGCCATACAGGATCAGGTCATAAATACTAAAAACTACAGAAAACACATACTCAAAGATACAACACTCACAAATGACACATGCAGAAAATGTCACATCATGCCAGAAACTATACAACACATCACTTCTGGTTGCAAGCTCTTGGCACAGACAGATTACTTACATAGACACAATCAAGTAGCAAATATAATACACCAAGAGCTTGCAAAGAAACACAAATTGGCAGACATCCACGAACCATACTACAAGTATATTCCACAGACAGTATTGGAAAACAACACGCACAAAATGTACTACGACAGAGCCATAATCACAGATAAAACAATTTACCACAACAGACCAGACATCACACTCATTGACAAACACAATAAAATCACATACATTATAGACATAGCCATTCCAAACACTCACAATGTACAAAACACATGCACTGAAAAAATTAGCAAGTACACAGAACTCGCCCAGGAAATAAGGCATCTGTGGAGGATGGATAGGGTGCTTATTGTACTTGTCGTTCTCTCCTGTACAGGTGTGATACCATACACACTACACCAAAGCTTGGGAACATTACAATTAAGTAGAAATACATACATCACACTACAGAAGGCCACTATATTGAATACATGCCACATTGTTAGGAAATTCCTGAATACAGACACACACACTGACACACACATTTAATTTTAGTTTTGTTTTGGGTGCTATGCGTTGACTCTGGTCCGGCATAGTACACAGCCACCGGTGTGAACCGAGTATAACTCACAAAACCCAACAAAATAATAATAAAGAAAACTGTGATATGTCTTATTGATGAATGTTTTAAAAACTTTTGATTATTGTAAAAATCGAAATATTTTTATTTCGGAGGAACTTTCTTTTTCTTGTTAGGAACTTCCTGTTCACTAGTTTTTGAAGAAGATTCGAGAGCTTTTTTCTTCACAGTATTTCTCTTGTCATCTATTCCTCCTTAGTTGAAGGTCTTGGCAGTTGTTTCTCTTGCGTTATATTCGCAATTTCTTCTGTTTCTGACGTCTGTTCCTTAGAATAAGACGTTTTATTCGCTACTGTAGATGAAAACACTACGATTTCTTTTTCATTTTTCTCTGACATGAATTTTCGGTCTTCTCCCATGCCCACGCGATACAATCCATTTGAAATTAAGTAGTGATGTAGCAAGACCACCAGAGCATCTTTTCGGCTTGTTAATTCATCCTTTTCTTCATTGTGAAAAGATTCCAGATGATCCATTTTATCGTAGAATCGAAATTTACTTTTATTAATGCGAAAATAATGATTCCTCTCTAATTCTTCCTATTGTGTTCTTATTGTTACAAAAGTCTACGTATGATATATGTATATTTTTCTTACATGCATTTACATAAGCTTTCGATATTCATGCAAAAAGTATGCACAAAAGTAATATTTATTTTAGACAAAAATTCTCATTGAAAGATGCACGGTAAAGTGACAGATCTCATGAAACCTATTCTGCCAGTCAATTATGACCACATTCGTAAAAGGAATATGCTACTTTACATTAGTTGTCAATTGAAAAGTTTATGCTTGGCTGCATAAACGTTCGTATTGACAACTACCTTCCTCGTGGCAATGAATATACGCGAACCACATATGTGATTCTCATAAACGGTAAGGAAACTGGACTTATTTGCGTTTCAAACGAAAATCGTGTGATAAGTAAAGTTTTGTACTTGAGCTAAAATGCATAAATAGTATTGGCCCAAAATTAATAATAAAGAAGAAACGTTAATACTATAGATATATAGATTGTGAAAATCGATATATTGTAATGATTAATACTATATTAATGATATTTGTTTTAAATAAGTATACAGTAATAAATGTGTAAGCCGTATATATATTATGTAGTCACCCAATAGAGCTCAGTTCGTAAAAAACATCATAAAAGGTAAAAAATACGAAGGAATGCCAAGTGTTTGAATTTATTACACTGCGTAGTGTCTAAGCAACAGATATGATCACTATTTTCTCAGTTCCTTGACATTTAATCGCTAAACTTTAATAGTAATCATTGCCCACGTATACCAGTAAAATACAAAATTCCTGCCAAGTTTTTAAAATTTTTGGTTTCGTTCAATTCTCAGGTATGAGGCAAAATGTACCCCTGCATAAACACGAAAGTTTATAACAAATTTTTCAATTTTCGGACATCGTAAGTTTAATACGTCAGGAAATATAAAAACACGGGTGTGAAAATCTGACTGGTTACCACCGTTTTTCTGCGATATTTGGATTATTATTATAACTAAAAAATAAAATAGAATTAAATTAAAACAAAGACGTAGAATTTATACATGTTTAGGGTGATGCGATTAGAAAAATAAGGGTTTCCTGGTTATAAAAGGAAAACGTGAATTTCTATGCAATTTATGAAAGAAAAACGTTATTTCCGAAACACAGTTTGTAACAAGCGAGTTAAAAAAAGCTCAAGATTAAGAAAAAACCTAGGTGTTGAAAAGACTGGCTGTGTTTAAAGCTTTCTCTTTAAGCTAAAGCTTAAAGAGAAAGCTTCCAACAGCCAGTACTATATTATTTTTCCGCCTTTTCCAACGATTATCGACACGACTGTGTGCCGGAAACAGCCGTTACCTGACGGGTACTTTGCGCGGATTCGCGTTAATGTGCCAGGCCTGGACTTTAAGCGTGCACCGAATTAAATAATGACAAAGTTAGTCAAAAACAATCCAATATTTAATAAAAATTCTAGTAATAACTATATGCAAAATTTTGTAAGAATCAAACAACAATTTTTTCAACGTAAATCAATAAGAATCAACCCGATAAAACTCAAATCAATCTATTTTCTAACTTAATCTATTCCCCCTTGGAATTCGACAAAAATTCAAGGACTTGAATTACGTACAATAATTCTTATGAATTAAAGATCCTATTCATCACCTCTATATACTAGGAACCTTTTTCCTCAACTCTCAAGACTTTCTCTAATCTTCGATCCACAAATCGAATAACTTCAAAATCGCCTTGGAACTACTTTATTCTATCGGACACATCTCTCGTTTTCTGCTACGAAGCTCACCACGCTCGTTGCTAACAGAAGCTCACCTCGGTCATCTTCATTTGAGGTTCGGTCTTTATACTGTTAGGTTACGTCACAATTCTGAATGAGATCACTCTCCTCATTTACATACTTATCTCTAACAATAAATTATTCCTGTTTTCTGGCAGCCTATTTTCCTACGATACTCGCTAACCTTTTACATTATTCTTTTTGACACTCCTGAATGTGATTTGCACTGTCAGAAGAAGCTTGATCATTTCTTCTGAATTCGTACTCTTTTGCAGTGCGTACTAGCTCGTTTAATGAGTAAGAACGGCGATTCTCCAGATACTCACATAACGGTAGAGACATCTGGCCAACTACACACTGAATTATTTCCTCGTCACGAGCTAAAGGTCTCCACGTGCGGTATAGCTGTACCGTGGTCCATATAAACTGCTCGACACTATTGGTTCCGGTGTACTGTCGACTAAAAAGTTCTTTAGCGACAGCTACTTCGTCCGCTAAAGGAGCGTACAGATCCAAAAAAGATCGTTTAAATAACGGCCAACTGTTGCCGATTCGGTGGCGTCCGTCATTCTTCCACCACATCGCTGGGCTACCGCGAAGACAATTAGCGGCAGTATCCACCCATCTAGTGTTCGGTATTTGGTTCACCATAAAATGCTGTTCGAGGTCCTGCAAGAAATCGTTAGCAGTTAATGCTGACCTACCGTTAAATTGGATGGCTGGCGGCGGTGGTGCAGTCTGAAGCCAGACCATCGATGCATTAGAGGTAGGCACTTCCTGTCTCGGAGTAGAAGTTTCGGGCCGTACAGCACTTGTAACGTTCGGTGTTGTAGGCTCTACAGTTCCAGACGTGACACATGAAGTCAGATGAGTCACGGCATTCGTCAAACTGGACACTTGTTGCAACAGCACTGACAACTGCTGTTGTAACTGGTTATATTCGGCTCGGGTTACTGGTGCACTATCATCCATTTTTTTTTTT
>NW_019385535.1:0-15276 GCF_000671375.1 Centruroides sculpturatus | reverse complement strand
AAGTACAATTCTACGAGGCATTGTTGAAAATGTTTATATAGCATTCAATGAAACATTCAAAAAAGTTACCATGACAGGTAAAAATGATGACATCTCACCTTAGTTGTGATAATTTTAAATATTATTATGATAAAATAATTTTTTAAGAGACTTTTAAGTGGTGTATCTATACTTTTGTAAAACACATCAAGAAATGAATATTTGTGAAAAAAAATGTATGCTGATTTATGAAATGTAAAAAACCTGATAAAATAATTAAAATAATGATATAAATAATAATATTTCCAGTAATAATTTCAAAATAAATTTTGAGAAAACACAAAATTTATAGTGTTCCTATACTTTTGTAACAGACTGTAATTTAAAATCATTGCAATTATGTTTAGAAGATGTCAGAAATAAATTATAGCCTATATAGTATCTTGCATACACAAGGCATGTTTGTCACAGTGATAGCAGCATTTCCAAATTATATGCTTACATAAATGTATATGATACAGTAGCAAATATACATGTATGATGTAATAGGCTATAATCTATTCAGTCATATCCCAATTTTCAAACTGATTGTTTAGCAAAGTGAAAATAACAATGATTTGCACTGTCAGAAGAAGCTTGATCATTTCTTCTGAATTCGTACTCTTTTGCAGTGCGTACTAGCTCGTTTAATGAGTAAGAACGGCGATTCTCCAGATACTCACATAACGGTAGAGACATCTGGCCAACTACATACTGAATTATTTTCTCGTCACGAGCTAAAGGTCTCCACGTGCGGTATAGCTGTACCGTGGTCCATATAAACTGCTCGACACTATTGGTTCCGGTGTACTGTCGACTAAAAAGTTCTTTAGCGACAGCTACTTCGTCCGCTAAAGGAGCGTACAGATCCAAAAAAGATCGTTTAAATAACGGCCAACTGTTGCCGATTCGGTGGCGTCCGTCATTCTTCCACCACATCGCTGGGCTACCGCGAAGACAATTAGCGGCAGTATCCACCCATCTAGTGTTCGGTATTTGGTTCACCATAAAATGCTGTTCGAGGTCCTGCAAGAAATCGTTAGCAGTTAATGCTGACCTACCGTTAAATTGGATGGCTGGCGGCGGTGGTGCAGTCTGAAGCCAGACCATCGATGCATTAGAGGTTGTAGGTACTTCCTGCCTCAGAGTAGAAGTCTCTGGCCGTACAGCACTAGTGACATTCGGTGTTGTAGACTCGACAGTCTCAGATGTGACACATGAGGTCAGATGAGTCACGGCATTCGTCAAAGTTGATACTTGTTGCAACAGCACTTACAACTGCTGCTGTAGCTGGTTATATTCGACTCTGGTTACAGATACAATACCATCCATTTTTGTACTTACGAAGTGTTACTCCTCCAAAGCTAAATTCAAAAATCTATGAAAGAATCTATGAAAGAAAACAACCAAGTTTAATCTTAAACCTTTGAGTCCCTGTTCGTGCGTCAGTTTCTTTAAGCTTTAGCTAGAAAGAGAAAGCTTATATATTTCTGTTTCCTGTCTTTAGACTGGAAACAGAAACATATAAAAAATAAATGCATTTAGAATGGCAACTTCCTTAACGAAGTATTAAATTTTAGTCAGAAGTTCCATCTGTAAGTATTTTATCTCCGTTTAATGTTTCAATAAAATAAATAACAATGAGTGATATCGGGAATACCCAAACATCAGCGATACAATAGAAGTCATTCCACATCTGGCTTGAAATATTATTCCTGTCCATAAAGACTACTACTTTGTTTATAAAATGCTTTAATACCTTCAATATATATAAATTAAATTACTTTCGGTTATAAAACAACCGTTTTGTTCTGTTTATTCAATCAAGTAGAAAATGGTACAGAACAATAAAATAATAATAAGTTCAGAATTTAATCTCTTGGCGCACGTGTATAGAATATTAAAAACGAATTATCATATTTTATCAATAATCTACCTATATATGACTTAAATAGAGATAATTAAATAAAATGAAAACATTTAAATGTTACTCAATCATTTTTAAAAATCAGAGGGGTACGTTTGTCATATATCTATTGAGTCGAACTTCAACAAAATTTAAATTTATTGGCATTTATAATACTTTAAAAACCCATCTTTATCCTCAAAATTAAATCTTGTTTTTTTTGTATTGTTATAATTCATAATATAAAAGGTATTTTTAAAAAATATCTCGTAACATATTGGGAATATATGTTTATTTATTGCAATTAATTATATAAAACTTGTTTTTTTATATACTCTTATGACAGGAAAAAAGTTATGTAGCCCATTGCTAAAATATTNTATTTTATCAATAATCTACATATATAGAGCTTAAATAGAGATAGTAACATTTAAATGTTTTTATTCTCAATTTAATTATCATTTTAAAAATCAGAGGGGTACGTTTTTCATATATCTATAGAGTCGAACTTCAACAAAATTTAAATTTATTGGCATTTATAACACTTTTAAAAACCTATCTCTATCCTCAAAATTAAGTCTTGTATTTTGTATTGTTATAATTCATAATATAAAAGTTATTTTTAAATAAAATCTCGTAACAGATAGGATAATATACGTTTATTTATTGTAATTGATTATATAAAACTTATTTTTTATATACTCTTATGACAGCCAAAAAAGTTATGAAGCCCATTACTAAAATATTTTAACTGAATGTGAGAATACGAGGGCAAAGAATCAGTACCCTAATTGCCACTCACACGTCGAGTTGGTAAAACTCGCCCACTTTGTCTTTTGGGTGGTTTTTACAGTGACGAGGCGGTTAAAAATCCTTAAAAATAATTTATGTTATTAAAATATGTCTATTTTAATAACATAAATATTAATTGTTCTCGAACATCAGGAAATTCGTTATATTTTATTACCGTCCATAAAATATCGAAAATTACACAAAACGTAAATCAACACATGTGAAAATAAACCAATGAGAAAAGAAAATATTTCATAAAGTTAAATATAAATATGCCAAAATCGGAGTAGCCTAACTAACGTTGTTTCTCTTTAATCACAATTTGAAGAGACAATTTAAGACGACAATGAAAGTTTTTATCTTGATCTTGATCATCGCTTCTGTCATGATAATGGGTGAGAATTTTTTAAGTATTAATCTTGCAAATGAGATTTAGATAATTGATTTGCACGCTGAAGTGGTTTTAGTATTTAAATTGCCAATAATTCGTGTGTTATGTGTATTATGGGTGGCACTTAGCAAACTTACAGCCTCCATATTTGCCCNTCCTTAAAAATAAGTTCAATTATTTTTATTTTAATAACATAAATATTAATTGTTCTCGAACAACAGGAAATTCGTTATATTTTATTACCGTCCATAAAATATCGAAAATTACACAAAACGTAAATCAACATATGTGAAAATAAACCAATGAGAAAACATGATATTTCATAAAGTTAAATATAAATATGCCAAAATCTGAGTAGCAACTAACATTGTTTGTCTTTAATCAAAATTTGAAGAGACAATTTAAGACGACAATGAAAGTTTTGATCTTGATCTTGATCATCGCTTCTGTAATGATAATGGGTGAGAATTTTTTAAGTATTAATTTTAAAATGAGATTTAGATAATTGATTTACACGGTGAAGTGGTTTTAGTATTTAAATTGCCAATAATTCGTGTGTTATGGGTGGCACTTAGCAAACTTACAGCCTCCATATTTGCCCTTCCATCTGGCCAATATTACACAGCGCTGCTGGGTATAAATTGTAAAGTGAAGAATTTATCTGACCGCTAGGAAAATGTCTAGCAGACTTAATTCTGGGGAATGTTGTGGCCATTCGGCAAAATCACGTTGTCCTGTACATTGGTAATCCCACCCACTCTTTTAGAGTTATTTTATCAAACATAAAAACGAGTGCACTTAAAGCAGATAATTTACAGATCGTATGACAGATTTTATAGATTTGAATAACACAACGAAGAGTGGCCACACTCACATGAAAATAGATAAATAAATAATAAATTATATTTAAACATTTATTAGTTATAGAATGAAGAGCGCGGGGATGAGTGTGGAGTTTAGTTTATAAGTATATCAACTTTTTCTACCACTTTAAAGTGAAGTAAAGATAAGGTTGATATTCGCAGTTTATTTAATACATGAATATCACTTTTTGTATCACATTTATGTAAAGTTACATCAGGAAAAATATAGAAATAACGTGTTAAGTTAGTAGCCGATTTATATTTTTAAACTACGCTCAATAATGATTTTGTTAAATTTTTATTACTTTTACTATTTTACAATTAAGGAGTGGAAATGGACAGAGATAGCTGCGTCGAAAAATCAAAATGCGGAAAATATGGATACTACGGTCAATGTGATGAATGTTGCAAAAAAGCTGGAGACCGTGCAGGAACCTGCGTGTATTACAAGTGTAAATGTAACCCATAAACTCGAATGTGAATTAAGAATATCAAAGCTGGAAACTGTTTAAGAAGTGAAAAATAAAGATTATTGAATTTCCTCAAATTATCTTTGAATTACTTAATGATTTCTTTCGTGTTTAAAGCTAGAAAAAAATGTAACTTTCTTTACTGAAATTTGACCAGGTGTATTAGGATAAAGCCAAAACAAATGCCGTATAAGATCGGGCTACTTTCCGGCGATTAAAATTTTACTTACTAATTAATCTGTTTTAGAGGGAGGTGTCAGATGCCATCTCGTATTAAATTTAATAATTATAATTTAATTAAATATTTTTAGATTATTATAGAAGATATCGGCAACGCATCCGCACGGCAAACGGTAATTGCGAATTTGAGTCCTGCCAAGATAAATTGTGACAAGATTAGATACGTTTGTCCACAGCATCATTGATGTTGTGGACTACACCATTCGCAAGTACACGAAATCTTACGTCGCAACAATATGAATCAATTCATATGCTACATGAACGTGAAATGAACGGACAGTGATATGACCAGAGCAACACGACGTTTATGCCATAACCAGAAGCAGACTCATGAGCACATTTTATACAATAAAGAGACACTTTTTCTTAAAATTAAACGAGCAGTTGCTAAAATATCTGCACAGAGTGCTTCACTATTAACTCAGATTGCGAAACACGAGGTACGATTTACACTAAACAGCTGGCGCGATATTAGGAATGAGCGAGTTCTTGCTATTTTAATTGCTCTATTCCTGACAATTAACGTTTGGCTCAATAAGTTCCTGTTGGAGCAACTGCGGTAAGTTTAACATTACAGGGATTAGTTCATTCTCAGTCAGACGTGTGTCAATCGCTAAAAGAGTGGGTGGGATTACCAATGTACAGGACAACGTGATTTTGCTGAATTGCCACTACGTTCTCCACAATTGACCCTGCTGAACTTTTTTCTGGGGGGTCAAATAAAGTTCTCGCTTTACAATGCATAGTAATGCAATGTAGCGGTGTGTACATACAGCTTCCATATTCGCCCTCCAGCTATCCAATATGAAAGCCTTTTATTTCTTTGATTTATTAATAAAAGACTTTTATATTGGCCAGCTTAAGGGCGAATATGGAAGCTGTATGTATGCTAAGTAAAACCAGGGGCGGATCTAGGTTTATCAGGACCTATTGCTTATTAAAGTACAATAGGGACCCACGTTTGTTAATACAAATAATACTATAAATTATTATTATTATGTTAACTATTTTTTACTATACGATAAGTTCTCATTGTTAATGAAAAAGTATTAAAAATTCATGATAATAATTCAAAGTTTGTGGGTCCTGATACTTGGGGCACAGGGCTTAAGCTATATTAGTCCCCATATAGATCCACCTCTGATACCACCCATAACACACAACACTCAAAATATTGGCAATACAAACACTAAAACCACTTGCATGTATATTAATCTCATTTACAAAATTAATACTTAAAAAATTATCACCCATTATTATCACAGAAGCGATGATCAAGATCAAGATCGTAACTTTCATTGTCGTTTTAAATTGTCTCTTCAAATTTTGATTAAAGAGGAACAACTTTAGTTAAATTATTTCGATTTTGGCATATTTATATTTAACTTTATGAAATATTCTCTTTTCTCATTGGTTTATTTTCACATGTGTTCACTTAGGTTTTGTATAATTTTCGATATTTTATATACGGTAATAAAGCACTACGAATTTTCTGTTCCTAATATTCGCGAACAATTAATATTCATGTCATCGTGAAAAAGTGATTAAACTTAATTTAACAAATTCCTGGAAAGGGCTGCATAACTTTTCCGGTTGTCATAAGTGTATATGAAAGAGAAGTTTTATGTCATTAACTATAATAAATAAAAGTATATGGAGCCGTCTGCTACGAGAATTTATTTGAAAATAACTTTTATATTATTAATTATAAAAAAAAGGCAAAAAACTTTATTTTGAGGGTAAACACGTGCCTTTAAAAGTGTTGTACTTGCCAATAACGATCGATTAAATTTTCATTAAGTTCGACTCATCAGAAATATCACAAACGACCATTTTTGTCTCTTCAATCCTTCAACCGGTAATCTTCAGAGTTTAATAGCATTAATGACCTTTATATATTATATAATGACCTTGTCAAATTTTACTTTCTTTATACTTACCCAATTTGAGATATTAATCGAAATAGACACAAACACACACACATACCATGCACGCGCTGTTCTTGTCAGACTTTTTACTTAATTGAATATAAATTTTCCGGTTGCTATATTTAACAGAGGGAAAGTATGGCGATCAATGAAAATACGACCCACCCTGCAGATTTCTTACATTTTTGGACTCAGAGGACGTTAAAAGTTTAACGATTAAAAGTCAAGAAGCAGAGAAAATAAAGAGTGGTCATATGTCATCTGTCGAATGGTTCGACTTAATATAAATTTTACAAGTAGTTGGAATTTATCATTATTTAAAAATATTTATCTTTAAATCTTTTGCTTTTATTAATGATTTTAAAAAGATTTTAAAATAAATATTTACGACAGATGGTGCCACAAGTAAGTTTAACTTTGAACTGATGTGTCTTAGTGTTTTAAATCGTCACAGTAAATAAAGAGTTTTATCACAATTCAACAGATTTACACGTTTTGATTTTCAGTTATTATTTAAATTGTATATTGTATTACAGCGTGCACAAGTTGAGAATAGAACAAACCAACGCTATGGCTGAAGTAAGATAGATTTCTCCATGTGAGGGATACAGTGAAGACTGTATCTTTCTCCAAAAATGTAGAGCTTTATATATGAGGAAGGAAGCGAATGTCCCAAGAATCTGTTAGGGAAAATTCCTCAACCAGCTATGAAGATTTGAGTGC
Organism: Centruroides sculpturatus; assembly: GCF_000671375.1. Classification (NCBI taxonomy): domain Eukaryota; kingdom Metazoa; phylum Arthropoda; class Arachnida; order Scorpiones; family Buthidae; genus Centruroides; species Centruroides sculpturatus. Next base: position 7,945 of record NW_019385535.1, on the reverse strand, counting down.
AGAAGGTAAATCTGGATGAAAACCTTCGCGATTCCAATGTCTGTCTAAAAATCACTAATCTCTTATCATGTCATAGCTATTACCTCTTGGGAAAAAAGAGAATTGTTATTACTGGTACAAAATTAGCATACGGCATTAATCTTTCCTTAGTGCGTATTCCCATGACGTACCCTAACAGTGTACCAACTTAAATCTTTCAACTTTGTACCGTTTTGGCTCTGCGCTTATTATCATTATTATCAATCCATCTCGATTATAAACAGGGTAATTTTGAAGCCGCAAAAATTAAAAAAATTAATAACTCACAAACTATTCACATTAATTAAGATGATGCGGTTTTCACAGAAATGCTTAGAAAGAAGCGGGGTTATTTTATATGTAATAAAAATTTTATTACCAAAATAGTTACATTTCTTGCCGTCAGATGGCGTTTGATAAAATTACATAATTTGTATAGTTGTTACTAGAGCTTAGAATAAAAACAGTTGTATTTCTTTTATTCTTATTTTAACAAATTTACAAACGTTCAATGTGGTGCCCATCATTCATGAGCACAGCTGTCAGACGAGGTATGACACTATGAACAGCATTGAGAAGCATTTAAGTCAGTATTACTGAAACTTAATGTTAGATAGAGTTATTCATCATGCCTAATGAAGTTACATAATGTCTGTACACCTTTGACTTCAATTAGCCCCATAACCAGAAGTCACATGGTGAAAGGTCTGGAGTTCTTGGAGGCTCCCTGTGAAAAAAAGCGACCGAGGACATGATTCTCTGCAAAGATTGTCATAAGCAGTTGTTTGACAAAAGCAACAATGTCTCCATCTTGCATGAACGTTACACAGTTAAGTGCTGGCTTGCTTTGTTTCCTACAGCGCCATCAAGTGGCAAGAAATGTAACTATTTTGTTATTAAAATTTTATTACACTTAAAAATATTCCGCTTCTTTCTAAGCATTTCTGTGAAAACCTCGTCACCTTACTGTGAATGGTTTGTAATTTATTACTTTATCAGCATTTCTTTGACTTTTATATCACCCTGTATTTAGATTATACGCAGAAGTTTGTAACAATAAGAATACAATTTCAAGAATAAAAAATAATCATTATTTTCGCATTATTTTCGCATTAAGAAAGGAAAATGTCGATTGTTGAAATACAATAAAAAATCTGGAATCTTTTCACAATAAAGTGTAGGATCAATTATCAAGCCTAGAAAATGCTCTGGCGGTCATGCTTCTTCATTAATTACTTTCAAATAGATTGTATAGCGTGGGTCTGAATAAATCGATCGCATCGAGAAGGCCGAAACTGACAAAATGTTCGAAAGATGAAAGTTCAGTAGATAAATGTATAAACTGAAATACGTGTATGGTGACAATAATCGCTTCTCGTTTAAAGTTTCCGATATCAGTTCGAAAATAAGACAAGACTTCTTTTTTTGTCTATTCACACTTTCTGGAAACCAAACCACTTTAAGGCCAATCCTAGAGCGTTTGTAATTCTTTTCAATATATGCTTGAACATTGGCTTTTTTTTTCTACTCAGTGGAAAAACGCTGGTGTCAAATTGTTTCCAAAACCCAGCAGCTCTAACACACAAAAAAATATAGGCTGATCTGCCCAGTTACTAATTTAGACCTTCGCGGGCCCTAGGCAAAATAATATTTACGGGCCCCTTTTCGAATTTTGTATATCTACAAATATAAATAAAATTGTAATATTTAAAATTAAAGTATTTTTATTTTTACATTTGAATATCTTACTTACATTGTATTTTTGGGGCTGCAATAAAATTATGCAGCAATAAACATATTTTTCTCAACAAACACTGCTTTATTCTGAACTTCACCGAACAAATCTAATGCGCATATATCAATACAAACATTATCTAATTCTTAGTGATGTTGTTAGATATCGGAGGAGTAGGTAATGTTATACTTAATCCTTTTAAGTTCCCAGCAATTTTTGATATTAATATAATTAAACATAAAAGGTACTTAAAACTGAAAAAATACGAAAGAAATGCGTTAATTTTGAAGAAAAAGCTTCAAATTTTATTTTCCATTGTCTGGCCTTTCTGTGAAATTTGACACCAATGAGTCATTGTGTTTACAGCTGGATGACCTTGAGAACAGCTTGTGTTGGATTTCCTGGGACATTCTCATAGAAATCTCGGGAGGCGAAGGGTTTAAAGTAGGGTGAATATTAGCTGGCCGTATATTTTTAAATATTTTTTAAAAATTAAAATGTTTATTGCCATTTCCGACCCCCCCCCGACTTAATTAAACGTATATATAATAAAATATATTAATTTAAAAAATTAAAAAATTATTGGAGGTCTTTTTTGATATCAGAAAGTAACTTTAAATAACTTTACCGAAGTAAAATCCGTGCACTACAACTTTAGAACGATTAATTAAATTTGATAAAAAAAAAATCCCATTAAAAAACAATGTTCAGGTGTTCATCCCATGTTTAGGATTTACACCAACAGTTCCAAGATGGATGACAATGTGAGTGCAACTTTTGTAGTATACTCCGATTTAGGATGCGAGCTTCAAAACGCTTGCTTCAGTCCAAGTACACACTGCTCAATAGCATAAGTGGAAACTATTTATATGAGTTTATAAATAGCTGAAGACAAAGTCTGTCCAAATAGGGAATATCATTTATAAACTTCGTGTTCCAGACTAATATTTTTTGAGACTAACTTTTCTTTTTAGGCTAATGGCTGCCAAAAATCTAAAAAGACCTTTTAAAAACAAAAAATATATCGAATTAAAAATACAAAGATTTCTCTAAAAAGAAACTGGTGACATACGGACGTCTTCTGGTTTCCATCCTTACCTTCTTGGGGGTGTTTCGACTTTTTATCTATGAGGAAATGAGTGCTGGAAAATGTAGATTGAAAAAGCTGCCCCTGCTGACGATACTTTATAAACTTTAGTTTGTAGATTTGTAATAGTCCGTTGGCTATTATTATAGATAAATATCTGGAAAATTTGTCTTCAGATATTTAAGTATAATAATAGCCATCGAACGAAAATCTACAAACTGTTTATATGAGTTTACTTCACATTAGACGTAGGAAGGACAGGTAGCTTTACACGGGATTGCGAGGTCTGATAGCCGCTTAAAAATCGTACATCTCATCCATCACATTCTCAGACACTTAGACAACAACATTAGAATAGACTTCCAATCAGTCCCGGTTCATTCGGAGGTTCTCGGCAACAAGACCGTCTTGTCAAACAAGCTGCAAAGTCTTCAGTCTCTAGTACTTTTAGTACATTCCTATCTCGTACATCAACAATCACGTCAAGAAGCAAATATTCATTCTCTGTCAAGACAGCTAGGACCATAACACCACAAGTAAACTCACCTACACTTTTATCCCCAAGGTTGACACTACTGCGATTCTTTGCCACTGGTTACACCTTCACTCAGCTACTTACAAGACACTTCAACTTTAAGCAATACTTGCATAGATTTAACCTTGGAGACAATTCACGATGCGGTTGTGGTATTCGGGAGGACCAAACGTCACATCACTTAGTTTTTTGCTGGAATAGGTACAGTTGCATTAGGGATAGTTTAATAAGAGCTGCTATTCTTGAAGAGTAGAACTGGCCATGTATCCCCGTTTCAACTCATTCACACGCTTACAATGTTTCATCATCTACTCCCATTCTTATTATCCCTTAGTGGGGCTCACTCCGAGGGCAAAGATGGCAATTAGCTTTCCCTTGCTTTGTTTCAACTGTCGATATATAGCTGCCTTTTAATTTTGTATTTTAATTCTTATTTTTTGCCTTATTTTTCAGTCTAAGTTCGGTTATTCGTAGTTGTAAGTTAAATTGGAAACACTTAGCTTGATTTCCAGTTATCTAATGACAGATTAGATTAAATTAGATTAGGATTTGTTAGCTTCAGTCGTCTGGTTAAGTTCGTTTCAGGTTATGGTAGATGAATTTAGTTAGTGTGTAAGTTAACGTTTTAAAAATAAAAAAATTAAAATAAATAAATATCAATATAATAATAAATAAATACTGTAACTAATTGGATGTTGCTTGTTTCTCTCTGTCCATCCATTGGTCTCGTCTAGTTTGTCATTGTGTTCGTTATCATTTCGCCCCTGTATGTCTAGCTGTTAAGTAGTATTAAGATTAGCGATCTCGTTCAGTTTTATTAGTATTAAGTACATATAAGTCTTCCTTCTAACAGCTACTTGGCACTAACTTCTACACTTAGCTATTCGTGGCGGCACTCAATTATTGGTGTTCGCTACACTCGGGTTTTGTTTTAGACTCTTCAGGGACTACAATCTTGTATGCTAAAAACTGCACTTCAACGTCAAACATAGAAGGTATTGTAACCTTCTGTACGTCGTTCAAAGGGATTCTACTTTTCTCTACTGTGTATCACCTTTTCCTTCTTCTCACCCCCTTTCCCTTATAGTCTTTTCTGCCGGCTGTAAAAAGTAAAAAATTTAGCTGAAACGCTTTCTGCCCTATAGTAATATATAAATTAAATCAATTTACTGAAGTGGAATGTAATAAACGGAAGAAAGTGTAGGCAATTAAATAATAATATAAATAAATTTAGTCTATTCACTCAAGTGTCATCGAATGCTAAAAAGTAATTAATTGTAACTTAATAATAATCTTTATTTCATTTCTGACATATATACATACAAGAAAGACATCGATATCTTTCTTGTATATATGTTACAATTTACGATAACAATTTTAAACAGTATTTTTATAATTTCAATTACAGATGTAACTTCTTTGTCCAGTCTTAGAGCTTCTATTCTTCTATGAAATGGACCTTGCAGACAAGTTAAAGGTAGGCAATTTTTAAACACATTCATCTAGAAATTCTTTTCATACGTTTTAATTTTTCATTATGCATCTCTAGCCCTTCATACGCTGTGAAGGGACAGAGAATAGACAAAGACTCATCTACGTATGTATAGTCAAAAAAGAAATATAATTTCTATAAATGCCATAATTGTCCTGGCAATTTTTATTTTTTATCTACAAACAATTGTTTACTTGAAACGAAAAACTTCGATCTAAATCTATGCACAAATTAAGCTGCGTGAATAAAAAATACTAAGAGAACAATAGTTATTAAATACTTCGTATTTAAATCAAAAACACGTCATTAGATCTCTATTGTGATCTTTAGCCGAATACTTCATATAATACTAGAATTATGTATGATCTGTATTTATATTTATTTTATTCCATTCTGTTCTGTGATAACCATCTTCATGATAATTGAAAACAGGTTCCGAGAAATGTAAACATTACACTTATAATCCGTAAGAATTGTAGCCTTTGAATAAGGCATGTTCTAATATTGATAGAAAACATAACTATAAAGCGGAAGCTTTATAAAATGATTTAAATGTTTTCTTCGCAAAAGTCACAAAATGCTACGAAATTTCATTATCAATTGACAATAACATTNTTAAATGTTAAAAAAAGCAAAAAAGTAGTTTGAAAATATTTAAATCTTATTTTTTAAATAAAAAGTTTTCAATTACTGAAAATACAATAATTTGATAGAAAGGAGAACTTTCAAGTAATAAATCTACAGATATAAGTGTGGCCGGTTACATACCCCACTATACCTCGTACTAGACTTAGCGGAGTGCGCAACTTGACACTCAATACTACCCTGTAATATGATTCTTTCGGTGAGCTATATCTCGCGAAGAATTACGTATAGAGGTATCGTTCCTTTGATCTTTCGCTCCTATTTGCAGGGACTACAGCTCTGTTTAAATCCGTACAGTGCCATTCACATCTGCAATCTTACCCTTTTAAACTCTAATTATTATTCTAAAAATTAAGTTTTATTCTTAATTGACACCTTCCTTCTTTCTGACTCTTATTATTTCCTATATCCCATAACAACGTACCTACGCCACTTTTCCTTCATAAAATCAAGAAACTCTTCTTGCTGATGTCTACTTGAATCTCTCGAAGATTGCGAAAATTATTCAACATTGCTTTAATTTAAATTCTTAGTTTCAAAGATATCAGATACTCTTTGTATTTCCTTATCTCTATCGATTTTAGTTCAATTAGTTATGTTAATTACATATAAAAAGGTACAGATATTTTGTACTTTATCATGATATATAACAACAATGTTTATAAAACTTTTCAATAAAACAAATAATTCTTGTTTATTCAATAGTTCCTACAATATACACTTCATTTTTCTTATAGGGCAAGACTTGAGCAATCTTGCCCTTAATGTAGCAGATAGCATATAGAAGCCACAATAAAACTAAGATTACTATAGAATTAAAATGTTCAATATATAAGAATTGAATTTACTTTAATTATGAATGGCCGAAATTGTGCATAGTGCAATCTCATCTTCTGAAAGCCCACCAGTGGCCAAGCAAATAAAACCATCGTGTAATGGCAGATGGACGTGGGTTCGCGCCCAACCAATGGGATATAGTAAATTTTTAGGGGTTTTTAACGTGTCTAATATTTAAATATGGCTCACTTTTCCACAGAAAATCCTTTCGAGAGGCATTCCTTTCGCAGATCCTACGTGTCTTGCGTTGCTATATCCCATCAAACATATAACGTAGTCCTCCGAATATAGTTATTTATATCCAATAAATATTGTCAAGTAGATAAGTAGTGGCATATCCGAACACACTTTATTGGAATCTGTGTGCATATAGCTTAGTTATTTTTACTTATTAACTAGTATTAAAGAATTATCATTTAAATGTTTTAAGATTCAAACTTTTATTACTTAAATCTAAGACAGTAACTGAGATTTTTCCTAAAGTTGAAATCGAAATTAATTTTTCGCGATTGAAAAAGAAGCCACAATTCCATTGTAGAATTGAATTTAATACCAACAGTGATATGTAACTTTATTTTATAAGACTACAAATGCATCATACTGAAAAACAATTACGACATCATTTCAAGCTCTGCATTTATTGGTTGCTCTATCCCAAACTTTTGCCCAGTTAGGAAGTCCCTCGCAATAACATGCCAGTTTCCAAAAGTAGCAGTAACCCGACTTTCCCTTCAGAACTGTAACGCATTCCGTTTCACAATATTTATTATTGATTACGCAAGAGATTTTACATCCTTTATGATCCATCGGATATCCATCCTTACTCTGAACTCCTGTGTAAAATAAAAGAAACATTAGTTATGGTTTAGTTATGATCTAGCTTTCACCCTTCTTAATATTTCGTTCAGCGTTAAGACAAGAACTTATAATAATGTCTTCGAATCTCGAATTTCAAACTATTCTTTTTTCTTGCAGCATTTTTCTATAATCTTAAATTGCATTATGTCTCCATATTAAGAGATTTTACATGTTTTTCAATCAGATTTTTTCTACTGTCAATCACTAATCACCTTATTATCAAATAAATTATTTTCTTAATTCTTACATTCTGTGTAAATTTGCACTAATCATTCAAGGAAGAATAATTCACTGATTAATTTTCAATTATAAAATCAATGTGAAAAACTAATATGTAAATAATTCTCACCTATTATCATCAGAGAAGCGACGATCAAGATTAAAAATTTCATTTTTGTCTTCAATTCTCTGTTCAAATTTCGACAAAAGATGAACAATTTGTATTGAAATTCTATCGATTTTGTTCATATTTATACCGAGCCAACAAAGTGCTCTCTTCTTTCATTGGTCAATTTTCACATATGTTCCGTGTAATTCGCGATGTTTTATGAGCAGCTGTTAAATCTTACGAACTTCCCGGTTTTTTTTTTTTGTACAACTAATATCTATATCAGAAAGGAAACAATTGTTAATTTTTAAATTCAGAAACATAATAATTATTTAGTGTATTCACAAAACTTGTATTTTATTGTCAATACGTTTATAAGAAACTCACTAACATTAGAATGCGTAGTGTGG